>NC_068984.1:147083039-147085822 GCF_001194135.2 Octopus bimaculoides | reverse complement strand
TATATATATATATATATATATATATATATATATGTATGTATATGCATATGCATGCATATATAAATTTATTCATATAAATATATATGTACATACGCATATGTATATATATACATATATACATATGTACATATATATATATATGCATACATAATTGCCATCATTTGTCATCACATTCTTCTTGTTAGTGTCAACATAGCTCTATCTATGTCTTACATGTTTTATATTAGAATTGTTCAACAGCCTTCTTTTTTGCTCCACTTCGCCTGCGTCGTTTTCTTCATTCACTAACCAGTTTTCACTGCCATATTTCACCACGACCACTTACAACCAATCGATTTGGTTTTTAATGTACCACCATCTTTAACACCAACACCAACTAGAAGAAACAAGACCTCTCTTTCTCACTCCCCCCCTCTCTCTCTCTCTCTCTCTCTCTTTCTTTCTCTCTCCCTCTCTTTCTCTCAACCATTGATATTAGAATTGTTCAGCCACAGGTACCACAAGCACCGCTACAACCTTATTTACGACGGTCGTCACCATTCCTCTTACGACGACCGCCATTCATGGCACCATATTTATTAAAGGTGCTCTTTCGCCAGGTATTTTGTGCACGTATTATTATATGTATGCATGCATGTATGTGTGTGTGTGTGGATGTGTGTGTATGTGCGTGTGCACGTTTGTTCGTTTCAATACAATTCTTTTTGCCAATAAGACATCTATTATAAGCATTATTATTGGCGTTTTAAGATTACCGACGACTGGGCATTTGGATATGTTTCATCTACATTCTGGAACAGATATATCGGCGAGAATTTCCAATGCCTTAGCCTGTTCTTTAATTTCAGCTGAAGCTCATAATTATAAATGGATTTTCTGCTCGAGAATACATATGTCGTTTCCTACAAGAGGCAGCACAACCGGATTTCATTCCTCCAAGCCATCATTAAGTATTTGAAGACGGAAAGAAAGCACAAATAAATATTCATAAATGACATAGTAGGTTTGATCAGTGTGCTGTGTTTGAACCACATATCAGCCGTCAGTGACTGAGCAGAACTATAATGAGAGGCCTTCCAGCCCTGATTATTCAACCTTCTCGTTTCTATTCACCTACCATTACATTATCCAATGTGATTCTTCCGAAATCTTTTAAGACGAAATGAGTGATTTTGCTCTTGTTTTTTTTTTTTTTTTGCAGGCAGAGCGACCAAAGGGAGTTTCTCGACGAGTTGTGCGTTATAAGAGATCTAAGAGCATTGACAGTATTCCGAGTAACTGAGCATCTAATATGAAAAACAATTTTTGTAAAATGATAATTGTAAAAGAAGAAGAAGAAGAAGAAGAAGAAGAAGAAGAAGAAGAAGAAGAAGAAGAAGAAGAAGAAGAAGAAGAAGAAGAAGAAGAAGAAGAGGAGGAGGAGGTGAGAGTAACAGTCGTAGTAATTATGGCGTTGATGATTTGAATGGCAATGGTTGTTTTTGCTGGTTGTGTAAAACAACGATTCTACATCAGCATTTTAATCTTAGGAGTAGTGGTAATACTGGTGGTAGTAGTAGTAGTATTGGTGGTGGTGGTGGTGGTGGTGGTGGTGGTAGTAGTGGTGGTGAGTAATAGCAACCATTTTAGAAACCATTTTTACTTCTCTCGTACATGGTTAGCAACTGCTGCGACAATACTGCACCTCTGCAATAATAATCACAATAATAGTAACTATAATAATAATAATAACAACAATAATAATAATGATAATGATGATACTTATTTACATTACTATTGTTGTTGTTATATTATTATTATTATTATTATTATTATTATTATTATGATTATGATTATTATTATTATTATTATTATTATTATTCAATGTAGATTATTTCCTTGTATCACACCAGGCTGTTTCATATTTTTTAAATCTTCACAGGCCTTATATTGTGTACAGTGTATGCAGTATACGTACAGTATTTTGTGTGTGTGTGTGTGCGTGTGTGCTGGTGCGTGTGTATGTGCGTGCATATGAGACAGTGAATTATGTTGTTATCTTCTGTGAAATTGTATGCACGTGTTTGCGTTTATGTTTGTAAGCTTATGAGCATTTTGTACATGGATATGTGTTGGAAGTTAGAAGTGATGTCATTGTTTTCTTTACAATATTATAATTATTATTAATTAATTATTATTATTAATATTATTATTATTATTATTATTATTATTATTATTATTATTATTATTATTAATTTAATTATTTTTTCAGATGGAATTTATACTTGTGTGGATTTGGGGTTTTTTTTCTTTTTGTGTTTTTTATCAAATTATTATTGCCCATTATTATTATTATTGTTGCAATTGATTGTGTTATGATTGTTGTTGTGGTTAATGATGATATAGTTTCGAATCCCTCCACTTCTTCTTTATTTTTATGTATGCATGTATGTTTGTGTGTGTGAGTGTTCAGTCATATTTATGCGTGAGTTTGTTCCATCACCATTTCGTTTCTTCACCGTCGTTCATGGTAATGCTGTTAAATATTCTATTTCTTCCTTTCTATCGAGTTCTTTTTGGAATATATATATATAAAAAAAATTAACTTTTCCTTCATTTTCGCATTTACATATATATATATATATATATATATATATATATATATATACACATACATACATATATATACATACATATATACATATATATATATATACATATATTTATATATATATATATATATATACACACACATATATATATATATATGTATATATATATATATATATATATATATATATATA
>NC_068984.1:147073244-147082767 GCF_001194135.2 Octopus bimaculoides | reverse complement strand
TATATATATATATATATATATATATATATATATTCCGTTTCTTGTCTTGATTGTTTTTGTTGTCTTTTTTTTTCTGTCACATTCTTTCCTTTACTTCTTCATTTTCTTGTCATTATAATTGTTGTGGTATTAACGGTTTACATACGATTAGCAGTTCCTGTTTTCCTTTAATCCGGATCTGTATTCTCCTCCTATTTTTCATGTTTTATGTTGTAATTTTAATTGTTTTTGAACCATCTTGAAAAAATTTTTATATTTATATTTTTGTGAATTTTTTTTTTTATTAATTTTGTTTGTGTATTTTTTTACAATCTTTCCTGGATTTGTTGTGCCTGGAAGTGTGGATAATGTCCAGCCCCGGCTGCTATTGCCTGTGGGACAGCGTATGTATAGGCCGCGGGCGTGACGTAGCCGTTTGTGGCCGTAGAGTAAGGGTACGCTTCGTATCCATTCGGAAACTGTCCTGTGTAGGGCGGTGATGCATACTCTACATATTGTCCGGCTGTTGTTGGCGACAAGGACGAATGAGGCAAGATTACACTCGGTGCTGTCATGTAGGTAGCAGCTGCGGCACCGGCTGTCGTTGGATATATGTATGATGGATACCTGAAGAACAAAAAAAAATAAAATAATAAAAAATTGAGAAATGGATAAAATTTATCGTAAAAAAATTAATAGAAATCTATTTAAAATCATGTCAGTATATGTGCGTATAAATATGGGGTTTTTCTACAATTGTAAAACCTCTTTTGGCAACAACATACACTAAAATGTATTCATGAAATCTGTTTTCATACAAGAACTTTTCTATACGAGAACATTTAAGTAATGACAACTTTTCTCTCTCTCTCTCTCTCTCTCTCTCTCTCTCTCTCTCTCTCTCTCTCTCTCTCTCTCTCTCTCTCTCTCTTATTTTTGCGTTGAATGTAAAACTCACCTTGTGTAAATACTCTGATATATTTCCAGTAAAACTGGGATAACATTTGCAGTATGTAAAAATATATTTTTGTATTTTCAGTTTTTATATTTGCATTGAATATATATTTGTATTGATAAATGAAAATACTATTGACTCCTTACGTTAAAAATTGGAACTTGTTTTATTCAAACAAAAACATGTTTAAAAATTAAACACGTTCTTAACTCGTTCCTGTTGTAACGTGTGCGCGCGCGCACGTGTGTATAAAGAACGAGACCTATTAAATTATATCATTTTATCTTGTTTTTTGTCAGTGGTTGGACTACGGCCATGCTGGGGTACCAGCATGAAGGGCTTTTGCGGAACAAATCGCCACAGTACTCACGTACAAAAAAAAAAAAAAAGAATCTCTGGTACTTATTCTGTTGCCGAACAACTACATTGCGCAGCCGTAAGGAAACCAACACCGGTTGTCAAGTGTTGCGATAGAGAGATAAACAACGACACAAAGACACACGCACCGATTTGCACTCAACAAGATGCTGTAGAAAGGTGCGAACTATTACAGAGCGCTTTCATTGTTCAAACAATGACTCCAGCGACAGAATCCGTTCAGTCAATTCTGAAAAAGAATGTTTATGGCGGCAATGAACAGCAACGCATGCATGAATGCATTCAGTGTAAAACGCCAGTAGTCAACGTGACTCGTGGTGGCCTCCTGTGTCGGCAAAAATAGGCGCAGTAAAGAAGAAAAAAAAACATACCTGATTACATACAGACATACTTACAAGAGTACACACACACACACACATCGATACAAACGCGAGCACACGCACATGTAAGGAATATTTGTGTGTGTGTGTGTGAGTGTATACGTTCATACACACATACAATCACTCATATACATGTAAGCACAGACCCAATTGTGAACATAGCAATCAATGAAATATGACCTGTTGCTAAGCGACAAGAAACTCGCTGCCCAGTGTTAGACTAGTCTCGTTACTGTAAGACTAACAATACATATATTACATATAATAATAATAATAATATAATAAATAACAAAGTAGAGACGGTGTGAGATAAGTTAGAGCAAACAAAAGTGTAGCAGGAAGAGGGTAGAAATAGAAAGAGGAGGAGGAGGAGGAGAAGTTTCTATAGTAGGAGGACATTAACGCTAATAGAAAACCAAAATGTTGGAATCAATGTATTCTACTTGTTGGTTCCAACAGGTTCTTAATTAATCGGCTGTTGGAACATCTCGCCACCCCCACCCAACGTGTTTATAAAATAAGGTGAGGTCGTTTCGAATCAAAACGGAGAGCCAATTAATGAAGGTAGATATTTGTAGAAGTAAAGGGTCTATCGATTTTCTTTCATTTGGCTCCGATGCAGGTTAATGGATTTCTTCGATAGACAGGAGATGTAGATGATGGTAGTGTTGGTGGAGATGGTCGTGGTGGTGGTGGTCGTCGTGGTCGTGTTGGTGATGGGCGTAGAATTAATCGAACGTTGTAAGCAATTAGACTTTGAACTGATGTTTGTCGTCCAGCATCGTATCTGTAGAACTCTCTTCGCCTCTCTTCACCTGTCTGTTTGTTTATGCATGTATATTCTTTTATCTCTTTATTCCTTCATATGTTTCAGCTCTGCGGCTGTGGCCATGCTGACCATATATGCATATTATGTATATACTTTTTAGTCTGCTTCTATGTTAATGCTTCTAAATATGCCGACTTACAAAAATTTTACATCAAACTGAAGAAATACTGGATATTTTTTGTATAGTCCATACTTATGAATAGAAACATCGAACAGTGAGTTCGATGTTTCACCTTGCTACCCTTTGTCCGACAGTTCGTCGAAGGGTAGCACACCTGTTCCTATATACGTTTATACACACACACACACACACACAACACACATATACACACTCATATATGTATGTATGTATGTATGGATGGCTATATGGTTGTATGCATGTTTGTATGTATGTATTTAAAACATGTCCCCTTTTTTTAGCAAGAAAGCAGTACAAATTTTATATCCCTCGGGTGTACATTTCGGTATTCTTTCTTTACGATTATCTGTCGACGCATCAGACACCGCCATATTAAATATCTCTATAATTAGTTTGCGCTTTCTGTAATTGCGTTGCGGATTTCAATCTAACCAGGAGTTAATTATTCTGTCGATTGCTGTTGCCTGTTTCCATGGTGATGGTGATGGCGCTGATAGAACATTCATAACAGAAATCACCAAATCTTATGACTTCTCATCGCATATGTTTGAATGTATCTGTATATGCTTATATATATATATATATGAGATCTAATGGTGAGGGATTATCAATCCGGGCAGAATACTTCATAAGCTCTCTGCTGGCACAGCAGGCTAATAATATTGCTTGGATTAGCGAAGAACTCCAAGTAATCTTGTGGCAGGGTCCAAAGTTATGGTTCATCGCAATTCTATGTTGTAAATCCGTGGATGGGCTCCAGAGAAACTGGTTTTTACACAGTGATATACAAGACAAGTGATAAATAACGATCATTGAATATGTTTTACTCTAATAAAGGAAAAAATATGTAATGACCATTATTTACACCCCGTCTTATATATATATATTTGTCTTCGGCTTTGTAGTCCGGCGACCCATCTACGGGACTAGGTCCTTTGTGAATGCGAAACCATTGTTCACTCTATGACAGAACATAGCCTTAACTACACACACACACACACACACACACATATATATATATATATATATACATACATACATAGTTGATATTTACAGAAAAACAAAAGACGAAGACAGGTGTATTAGTTTGTCGCTCGGGAAGGTGAGAAAGTTTTTTATGTTTCGAGTCTACGCTCTTCAACAGAGAGGAGCACGATGTGCGTGTGTGTGTACAATTTCTTCGTTATTTTCCGTCCTTGTTTTCATATACATTCGCTACTTTCTTCCAAGGAATTTAGTGCTCTTAGCTTAGTTTTTCCTTGGGGCTGGCCAGATTGGAGCAATCTCAAGTATAACCAGCCGAAATTGCAAAGATAATCTGGAACTCGACTGGGGAAAGAAAGCTCCGAACGACCCGTCCTTGCTTTCTCTTGCCCCGTTTTTGCATCATCCGTCTGCATGTTTTGCGTTTTTGTCCCATTTTTTGTATTCCTTTATATTTGTTCTACTTAGACTGCTTCCATGCTGGAGCACGGTCTTGAAGTGTCTCAGTCGAACGAATCAGATCTAGCACCTATTATTTTCTTTAGGTCTGGTACTTATTTTATCGGACCTTTTTCCCCGAAACGCTAAAATACAGAAACGTAAACAAAGCAGGTTGTCAGGTGGAGGGGATGGGACAAATGTAGACACAAAGACGCACGCTCACACGCACACACACGCGCGCTTACACACTTATATACACGCACATGCATTTACATAAATGTCGTAATGTCACACGACTTGCAATTTACGACGAAAACACGCGCACTGGCTGTTTTTCATTTCAGTTGTTCTATCATAAAGTTCTTTTGTTGCAGACAGCAACATTAACGACGATGCGTTCCTTGGTACTATGCACTCACTCCAGATTATCAGGTGTGTTTGTATAGACAGGTACTCTAAGAAGGTAGAAGTGCAAATAAAATCGTTTAGAGGATGTATGTATATATATATATATATATATATATATATATAGATAGATAGATAGATAGATAGATATGTACATACACATATGTATACATACACATACACACTAGTACACTGTAAATGCTTATAAATATATGTGCATTTATATGTATCTGTGCGTGTGTGTGTGTATGTGTGTGTGTGTGTGTGTGCGTATGTGCAAGTGTACATACGCACACACACACACACACATACACACACACACGCACAGATACATATGTGCAAGTGTACATATATGTGTGTAACATCAACTTCTGCTAGATTTCATTCCTGCCTTGAAGTCTATGAAATTAAAAGATTAATGGATTTTGAAGATTATCAAGATTATTTTCAACTTAGGGATTTAGCCAACGATTTAGTTGTAAATAAAATATCTTTATTTTCTATCACGGACAAACTTTGTAAGAGTAAGAGGGTGGAATAAATTACAAATGCACTACACATTATACATTAATTAATATCATTATCATTACTATTATTATTATTATTATTATTATTATTATTATTATTATTAGTAATAGTAGTAGTAGTTGTAGTAGTAGTAGTAGTGGTGGTGGTGGTGGTGGTGGTGGCGGTAGTGATTCCCTATTTGACGAGGTTTAAATTGAATGTGTAGACTTCCAAATATGCTGTTCACAAACCACGTGCATGCACATCTTCTCACATCACATCTGCCTGTCTATGTGCAAATGTACTTTAAACACACACACACACAAACACACAAGCATACACACACAAACAAACACATACACACACATACGAATATGCTAACACGTTAGTTATGCTTGTTTTCAAGAGCGAATATATCGATTTAGAAGACTAAGCAAACAAGAGTACACACGCTGTGCCTTTGCATTAAAATTCACATGTGCACACGCACTTATATTCACATAAATATGCATATGTGAGTGTACACGTACACACACATACATACATACATACATATATATATATATATATATATATCTATATATATTGGGAAAATCGATCGAAATAGAGCGTGGAAATGATTTACAGAAAAGAATACCCTCATCAGCCAGAAAGACCAGAATCCGTATAGTTTCGGTACGTTTAAAGTTCAAGGATTCAAATTTCATGTTTGCATAAAGTATAGAGAAAATCACTAAGGCGAAGGATGTACACGAACGGACTAAATGGAGTGGACAATACTCACCGATACACATTATCTCTGTCTGTCTGTCTGTCTGTCTATCTATCTATCTATCTATCTATCTATCTATCTATCTATCTATCTATCTATCTACCTACCTACCTATCTATCTAGTTGGAAATTACAAAAAAAAAAACAAGAAAGAAAAGAAAAAAAAAACGAAGACGGGTGTGTAAACAATAAACAGATGTACTACTTTAACGCTCGGGAAGTGAGAAAATTTTCACATTTCGAGCCTGCGCTCTTCAACAGAAAGGAAAAGAGAAATTAGCAGAGAAAATTTTAAAAAAGGTTTAGTAGCTAGCGATCAATCAGGTCTATCTATCTATCAGTACACACACACACACACGCACACGCACGCACACACACACACACACACACGCACACACATACGTATATATACATACACACATGTGTAATTATAGCTGCATATATGACGGTAGATATGCTTGTGGAGTTGATGAGATGTGCGTGAACGCGAGTTGGGCAGTCGTCTTGCAATGGGATTTCATTGGACGTCGTCAGAAAAGATGCACCTGTATAGGAAAAGGTGTCGTTGGCAAAGGAGAGTGTTAATTGCAAGTAACTCAGTGCAATTATCACTGGCGCCAATGCCATCATTATCATCGTCATCGTCGTCGTCGTCGTCGTGGCCATCTTCATCAGCAACGGCAATGATTTCAATAAGATGCAATTTCAATCTTCGTATATTTTCGATGCTGACGATTGTGACATGTCCACTGTTAGTTTTTTGCTCTCTCTTCTCTTTTCCTTTCTCCATTATCTTCCATTCATTCATAATTTCCATTGAACGAATCTACGTCCATCACCACAACCACCACCTCCTCTATGATTATTACCATTGTTAGCACGACAATTATTACATCATTAACGTATTGGAAAGTACGCTAATGATAATTGCTGACTAAATCCCGGCATTGTTTGCCTCTGTTATAACACTAAAACGATTTGGGAATAGATCTACTTCGTTAAGCCTTTCTCAGAGTCAGTGGCACCGAGGAAGATCAGAAACGCGGTAGATTAACAAAGATATTTCACGAGGTCTTTGTTCATATTCTGAGTCTATCTTTTGGAGACTGAACTTACCTATCATCCCCTATCTCACGATAAAATAAAAATACTAATGAAGAATACTAAAATGTGGTACAACCACTCATGAATTGCCAGGTGATGAGTTATGTCTCACGCAGTCCATATCTCAAGAAATGTTGTTCCTACTGAGTCAACACCCGCGCCATGCGTCCTAGCACAAAGTGAATTTACATCAGACATAAATGCATTGCTAAATCTTTACATTCTGATTTCAAATCTGGACCATGCCAAATGAACCGTTTCTACTTTCGGGGTCGATACAATAAACTTCCTGCGAAATACTGAGTTCGATGTAATTCATTGAGCTCCTTCCTCCAAATTTGTAACTTTGTTAGAAACAAAAAGAACAACAACAAAATTAACGGTTTCAAATCGGGCTCCCGTTCAGGTGGGGCGGGGGAATGCTTATACACCCTGGAAACTAAGCAGTCTACCTCTTCCTAATGATGTCCCCTCGGCTTTTCGTAGAATCGCAGATATGCCAGATATTATAGGGATATTCCTTATACTTTAGCGATGCCATCGGCGTAGATAAATGAAGCTTTTAGCGTTCAGAGCGCCCTCTATCAAATGTTTATTTCTTTACATTGTTTTGCATTGATCAAGCATCATCGCGTAGCTTCGAGATTTCAATGAAGTGTTTCTTTATATTTAGAATGACATTGCCGAGCAGGTGTGATAAGCCAGATCTGGACCGTTTATAGGTTAAAGAACTACCTTTTAGGTAGCAGGAAAAAAAAGGTATGACAAATATTTCGCAGAACATTGCTAAACTTACAACTCGTGCGGGAAGAGATGTTGCGATCTTATTAACGACGACAACAACAACAATATAGTGCCTTGCAGTCTCTAGCTACGATATCGATGTTTTAATCAGTTAAGCAATAAATCAATAGCACCATATTAATTAACCGAGCTAAGCCAAGAACACGAAACAGGTTTTCGTTTCATTCCATAAATCGTATGTTTATATTGGGGTTAGTTTATAGTTTGCTGGTCGTATTTTATGTAAATTCATTATTATGGGACCCGAGTCATGCACAAGCCAATGTAAATACACTCACAAACCTAGACAGACATCGATGGACACATTTCTACGAAACAGAAAATTTACAATTAATACATTTTACATGAAAATTAGGAAAAAAAGCTAAAATTATAAATGTATTGAAAGTGAAAGCGTCAAGGTACAACGTTCTCACACACCTCCCCCTCTCTCTCTTTCTCTCCCTCCCACTATACCTCTGTAAACACACACACATATATAAACATATACATGTATGTATATACATATATACATATGCATACACACACACAGATATATATACGTACTTATACACACACTCATAAAATGCTTCACCATTGAGTGATAATTTCAGCCAGAGCGAGAAAACACCGATAGACACACACACGCACACATACATGCATGCATGCATATGCGTGTGTGCGTGTGTGTGCACGAATGGCTACGAAAAAGAGCATGGGAGAGGTGGAGAGAGGGGGAGAGAGATAAGGAAACGAATAAGCCCTACTTATACATTTGCCATCCACACCTTTCTGATTTATGAAAATTCTTTCTCTTGGGAGTGAAAAGTTTTGATAGGAAAATACACAGCATCCCAAAATTATATCTGAGGGATCAGAGTGTACGAAGACTACGAATTTAAGGTGTTGCTGGGCTCCTTCGATGTAAACGAGACAAAACGAGACAAAAATAAGCAGCTAGAAGTTTCTGAATGGGAATCTATTGATAGTAACCCTTCCCCTCAACACATCACACGGCTTGTGACGAAAGACCCCTATTCTAACTGGACCCGTTGGCGGTGGCAAGCTGGTGCGGTAAGGCGTCTTGGCTCATAACAGATTCCACCGAGTTCCTAGTCACCGCGCCGTATAGCTAATAACATTTGCAAACGAATACGACCTTGTACAATAAACCTTGAACCGTAAGCATAATGACGATGGTGGTGGTGGTGATGATGATGATAATCAATAAAAACAATGATTATTGAATGTCATTAATTATGTTTTAAGGATTAATTAATCTGCTACTTTACACACATTTTACCACCACCACCACCACCACCACCACCACTATTACTACTACTTTTTGTAGTAGTAGTAGTAGTAGTAGTAGTAGTAGTAGTAGTAGTGGTAGTAGTAGTGGTAGTAGTAGTAGTAGTAGTAGTAGTAGTAGTAGTAGTAGTAGTAGAAGCGAGTGTAGGAAAGAGAGGGGTAGATCAAACAGCATATATTATGGTGTTGCTGTGGTAACCATTAAGAATTTATCACAGTACACTTATTTTCATTACTGAAGCAAAGTTATGAGGGACACTACTGCTACATGTGACAGCAGCAGCAGCAGCAGTAGTAGTAGTAGTAGTAGTAATTTGGTTACTTTGTGTTTACACGTAGAATTAGAAAGGGAAATAGAGTGAGAGAAGAACAGGTTCATATGAAAACAACTAGTGAAAGAAAGAGAAAAGGAAAGAGAGAAAGAGAGACAGAGACAGACAGACAGACACAGATTGATGCACACATTTACGTTAATGTAAACCTATGTATATATGTACGTATATTCATACATACACTTACATGAATATATATATATATATATATATATATATATATA
>NC_068984.1:147070861-147072984 GCF_001194135.2 Octopus bimaculoides | reverse complement strand
CGGTGAATAAATCGATATATCGAATTTGAAGTCTCTGTCTCTTTTGAATATGAAAATTTAAAAGTTTAAAAACCTTATAATATATATATAAACTGTGAGAACGACCCTTAAGGAATCTAGTTAATGATCTCCTAAGGTAAGTTCTTATGCTATATTGGTAACGGTTGCTACATCCTCTGGGAAAATTATTATATATATATATATATATATGTAATTCTTTTTTTTTTTGTCGACGGAACTCGAAGTAGATAAAGCTGCTTCATTATGGGGTTATAAAGATCCTTTGAATAGAGAAATTCGAAGGCTGCTCGTTCAATATTTAGACGCTATTATCGTATCTTTATTTCGAATTAAAACGTTAAAAACGTGTTATTTCCCTTCTGTCGAAGTTTATAATTTTTTGTGACATAAACAATGCATCCATGCATGCATGTGTGTGTGTGTGTGTGTGTGTGCGTATGTGCGTGTGTGTATGTATGCAGAGAGAGAAATAGAGTGGGGAGAGGTTCTTGTACAAATTCGTGATGAAGAAATTACCTGAATAAAGACGATTACTGGTGGGATGGGTAGAGCGTTGAAGAAAATAAGCTTCATTCATACAAAGACGCTACAATACATAGAATTTGCTGTCATTTAACCGCTGGTGGGTCCAGTTCAAACAGACAAATGTCTGGAAGTGTTCCAGCCACGACTATCAACAGTATATTTAGAACTACGTTATATAATGAATGCTCCTTCATTTTTAAAGGCAGTAGAATTCTATTTAAAAGATATCTAGATTTTTAGCTGCTATGCTTAGCAGAAAGAGTGATCTACTGCATTGATTGATACATCACGTTATCAACCCCGAAAATGGGCTGAATTTGAGCTCAGAACGTGATGCTGGCAGAAATACGGCTAAACATTTTTGTCCGACGCGCTGACGATCCGGCCAGCTCATCGTCTTCTAACCGACTCCACTTTGCCCCGAACTGTTAGTCTTATGCCATCTCCAGAAATATCACAAAGAGTATCATAAATGACAAAATAAATACATCAAACAAAACTTGAAAAGCGGAAGTGACGTGACGGAAACTAAGAACGAAACTGTAACTATGAAGCTTTTCAACTTTAATTTACCGACGCCATAGATGCCAAATGACAAACTTCCGGGAGAGCAGTTCTGATTTCCGGTTGAATCTGATTAATTTTTATCACTTACACTACTAATAAAATCAGACAGGTCATGTATGAAAGCCACATACTCCCCACCTCACACATTTATTTTTTAGAAAATGTCCGCTATGTTTTCTCTACCCTTACAATGATTATCCATGAACATAACGTGGCTGTGGGCGGGAATTCCCAGGAAATCGTTGTAGTTTAACCTGTTCCCATTCGTAACGTGCTGAGTTCTCAAACTCTTCCGAGAAGTTTCCTATTTCAATATTAAGTTGGTAATTTTTTTTCCCGCGACGAATTCTAAAAATAAGCGATATGCTACGGTGTAATAGTTATATTTTCCAAGAAAAAAAAAGAAGAGTTGCCCATTTCAAATCCTATAATCGGTTCATAATTTTTCGGTCATGTGTTAACATGTAGCTCCTTGCGACCATGTAAACTTTCATTTAATGAAGACATCCTTAGCTTGAGGAGTAGGCCGCGGTATGAAGGAGATATCATGTTAACCCATGGAAGATTCAGTCAGGTAGAGTCCTCCCTGTGTTAACATGTACCTCCTTGCGACACTGTAAACTTTCATTCAACCAAGATACCCTTGGCCTACCGAGTAGCCTGCGGCATATACCTCGCTTGGATATTTACCGCTTCTGAGCTTCCGCTCACTATGGAACACATGTAGTCCGGATTTTATCTACTCCATTCTTTAACTCTTGTATTCACATTCAACATACTCGGCAACCCTGGTTACCTACCGTAAAATATAAAAAGAACTTTTTTCAATTTATCGTACTTTAATAAGAAAAAAATCCGCAACCTTCCATCTCAATAAACCACTCTTGTCACTGAAAGTTGTTTTTTTATATTTTCTATGGTTTATTAGAAGCTAACTTTCTTCTTACACCGTGATCCTTGGATCTTATATACACACACGCGCACACACATATTCAGGGAGGGAGGGAGGG
>NC_068984.1:147067035-147070806 GCF_001194135.2 Octopus bimaculoides | reverse complement strand
AGAGAGAGAGAGAGAGAGAGAGAGAGAGAGAAGCTGAAGCTAATGTTGAATTGATGTAAAAATTTAGCAGCTAAACTCTGATTTGGAAAGACAGATTGAAAAAAAAAGAAGAAACGAAAATATTTGAAAGTGACGGTAAAGAATGAAACACCGTTTTTCCGTTTTCAGAGAGTTCATAGATTTTATAATCGATAATTTATGAAATATGAATTGCTTAGTACGTAGATTTTAGCTAACCGGAAGAAAGAATCGTTCATGACGACTTTTAGAAAACAACTCGGTTTTTCAGATGCAAAAACTCCACAATTACGTAATGAGTAAGAAGCTGGTCGATCAAAATCATTTCAGTTACAGAAGCCGGATCGCGTCCTTGCTTCCCGAATCTTCTAATCAAAATGAAAGAGGAAAGAGAGAGGGGGGAGTGTTAGAGATAGACAGAAAGAGATGATATTTTCCCTGTTCAAAAGGATTTAAGGGGTACGGATGTAGCTGTAACATCCATTGTTGTTATGAAGGTGTGATTTCATTGTAGTTTGTCTAAGTGGTATAACTGATGCTTCATACACTAATTCTTTTGAGATCCAAGGTAACCTAAGTGTATCCAAGGTAACCTAAGTGTATCCAAGGTAACCTAAGTGTATCGAAGGTAACCTAAGTGTACACGCGGATTGAGAGAGGGAAAGAGAGAGAGTGCGAGTGTGAGAGAGAAAGAAAGAAAGAAAGAGAGAGAGAAAGAAAGAAAGAAAGAGAGATGTACACACATATATGTATATAACTATAATCATGCATAAATATAATCAGAAGTGACAGTAAATGCAATTAAAACAATTAAAACAATTAGGAAAAGCGCTGAGCATGTCAGGCAACGAAGTAGTTTTCAGTAGAAATTGTTAATATGTCAGCTACAAATATGATGAACAGCATACGTATTGTATGCTGGTGGATATACACCGATGTATGTGTATGTGTGTGTGTGTGTATTTATGTATGTATTTATGCATACGTGCATGCATGTATATACAATCACGCACATACATATACATGTATATGTGTGTGTGTGTGTGAGTGTGTGTGTGTGTGTGTGTGTGTGTGTGTGTGTGCTTAGTAGAATGAGCTTGTTACGTATAAATAGCATGTATTTCTAAAGGCTAATTATGCTGTCTGTGCATGTAAAGAAAGACACATAAACACATGTATACATACATACATACATACATACATACATACATGTGTGTGCGTGTATTATATATATACACACGCGCAAACACACACATACACACATATATAAATACAAACACAGGTAGATATATGTTTATATGTAGGTAAATGAACGCCTTGTTCCCACCCACTTGCTAATATCACTGATGATCCACACACACATGTCTATATAATGCACCAACACCACAGAAACACATACATATATACACACATATAGATAGATAGAGAGGGTGTGTGTGTGTTTTGTGAGGAAGAGGAGTTGATGCAGTTAAAATCAGAGAAATGATTATGGTTACGTCTATCTGTTCTCAAATATTTGCAACATCTTTTTTCGATTTACCTTCTAAGTTTTGTTCTGACTCTGATTCCATGCTTTTAACAGCATGAAAACATTAAAACTGTCTTACTGGATAGCAGAAAACAACACGCTTTGGCAGCGATAGGTTTTATATTGTTTCTTTTTTTTTATGTATTGGTGGTGGTTTTGTTCTCATATCTATTTACTGAGTTATCATCATCATCATCATCATCATCATCATCATCGTCGTCGTTGTTGTTGTTGTTATGATTATTATTATTATCATTATTATTAATGTTTCTACTACTATAACTCCTCCTACTAATACTACTATCATTATGATAATCATCATCATCATCATCATCATTGGTATCATCATCATCATCATCATCATCATCATTAGCGATCGTTGTTGCTACAATCAAGGCAATCCATCGTTTTCAAAATTTCCAAGCACTCACATTACGACCCGTCGTCGCTCACTGTCTACACCGCCATGTTTGTTTCTCACAAACAAACGCTGGCAGCACAAAAAGGAGTTTAACAAAAATAAATCCAAAACATACAAAATTAATTTACACAGGGAAAAATAAATTCAAGACAATGAAAATGAGAAATAAAAAGATATTTTTAAAAATCCCGCTAAATATATGTAAAAATGTTATCAAGAAGCCATTTTCAGCCTGTTTCGAGTTTGTTGTGGTTGTTATTTAGAAGTATAGTTTTTCTAAGTAGGAAAGAAGAAGAAAAAACTGAAAGAGGGCTCTTCCGGTGCCCTAAAGAGAGTAATAAGGAACATTTTATGTGGGATTTCCCCCGAATTACCCTTCGTGGCCGGCTTGCCATCAGGGGTCCATTATCTTGTCTCTTGTTTCAGAAATTGGCCCGCGGTGATGCTGAAGAACGCCTTGAAGTGTTTAGTCGAACAAATAGGCTTTGATATTTATCTCTTAAGTGTGGAGCTTATTCTACTGGTCTCTTTTGTTGAACCGCTACATAACGGGGACGAAAAGAATCCAACACCGGCCGTCAAAGCGGATTGGTGGGGGTGGGGGACAAATACAAGCACAGATACACACACATCCGTAATATATACGATGGGGTACCTCGCAGTTTCAAATTCACTCGCTCACAAGACATTGGTCGGCGGTCCGAGTCTATAAAAAAGGAGACTTGGCTGAATCCCAAGCTTGTAAATTCCCAGCAATGCCAGCGTCTTGAGCCCAGATTTGAAACTGTTATTAATGTTGCTCAAGCCTTCTGCTTGTAGTAGAAAGGATTCATTATTGTTATCTTTATTATTATTGTTGTTGTTGAGGCGGCAAGCAGGCAGAAACGTTAGGACGCCGGGCGAAATGCTTAGCGGTATTTCATCCTTTCGGGGTCGACAAATTAAGTACCAGTTGCGTACTGGGGTGGATCTAATCGACAGGGCCCCCTCCTCCCAAATTCCAGGCCTTGTGCTTATAGTATAAAGGATTATTATTGTAGTTGTTGCTGAGGCGACGAGCTCAGACTCGTTAGCACGCCGGGCAAAATGCTTAGGAGTATTTTGTCCGTCACTGCGTTCTGAGTTCAAATTTCGCCGAGGTCAACTTTGCCTTTCATCTTTTCGGGGTCAATAAATTAAGTACCAGTGACATACTGGGGTCGATGTGATCGACTAGTCCCCTACCCACAAATTTCAGGCTTTGCGCCTATTGTAGAAAGGATTATTATTATTATTATTATCATTATGTTGTTTTGTTTTCGTTTGTTTATTTTTCGAAACATGCTTCTGGTGAGAGCATAATACTTCAGACATTTTAACAATTTATGACGAGATAACTGCGGCAACAACAACAACAACAAAAGAAAACCGAATTATCTTAAGAATGAAAGATTGAGGGAAAACGGCACTTGAACGAACGAGAGAAAGACAAAGAGAGAGGAACGGAGAGAGAGAAGAACAGTGAGAGAGACAGAGAGAGGAACGTAGAGAGAGAGAGAGAAGGGGGAGAGTTTAACAGGAATATTGCAAAGAGCGATGCGGTTGCCCGTATGTCCTGCAACACAAACATGGCGGGGAGAGGAAATCTTTCTGATTCTGTTTATATTACAAATCAAATGATTTACGGTTTACAGAGAACTAGTCACAGAGAAAATTCTACATTTATCCTAAACACCATTTAATAAGAGTTTCCACTAAGCTGAAGTTGTGGGGCTTTCCCCACCACCTAGATTTGATTCTTTTTAGTTCTTTTCTTCTGATAATG
>NC_068984.1:147061577-147064077 GCF_001194135.2 Octopus bimaculoides | reverse complement strand
GCACTGCTTGGAACTGCTTGAATACTCCGGAAGGTGGTCGAAAAATAAGAGGTTTTACCTTAGTTCACTGGTAGTGAACAGCTGACACCGTAGTACATCTCCAGCGTTAGAAGCTGTGCAAAAGCAATGATGATGATGATGATGATGGTGATGATAATAATGAAACGATGCTAATGATAATCTTGATGATGAAGTACGAATATTACAAATCTTTTACAGTTGCAAGTGGCATGGATGGGGCACACCACTGAGCGCCCTTGACCTGAAAGAAATGCCATATAAAATTCGTGCCCATTTTTGTTGTGTCTGAACTAAAGAACTGCTGCAAGGGAGTCATTTTGGGAAGTAAATTTATCTTTCAGCGAATCCGGTCCATCAAAAAAGAACTTCTTTTAGAAAAACTTCTGATCTTAACCAATTAGTCCTTACATTTATATACAGTTATACTAACATATATACAAACATTAAAATATGAATATATGTATATACACAACCACTGCCAAAAATTCTTAAGAGTGGCATAAACAACGACGGAAAAAATACGTATATGTATATATAAGGCAAAATTTATCCTGGAGAAATGAGAACATAAAGAACAAGAAGAAACAGCGTGGAACATCAGTACAAATGTTCCAATGTATCAGCGAATCAACCACTGAAAATAATAATATTTTGAATTACCATATTCTGAAGATGTTAGTGTATACAGAGAAAGAGAGAGTAAAAGAAATTGACCACGGAAAGAAATATAGATCATTGATGAGTTAACTCCAACAGCGATTTCATTTGAATTAACAGAAAAGTATTTTATATTGTTATGGTTAACGTTTTTTTTCTTTTTTGCTTTTTGTTTTGTAGTCCTTTCTTCACAACTTTTGTTCATAACTTTTGAAATTTGAATAAATGTTATCTCTATTTAGACATAACGATGGAATACCAAGTAGAAAAAAAGGGAAAAGCGAATGGATTCAACCGACAACCTAATAAAAGCGATGGAGAAATTAGTCAGATATAAAGATTTAGAAATAGAGATAAGCAGAATATGAAGCCTTAGAAGAGAAACAATTTCCATGATAAAATGTAGCTTGGAGACCGAAAACAAGAATAGATGCAGACGAAAACTGAATCAAAAAAACTCTAAGTCTTATATACAAAAGAGTGGGAAGATAGCAACAGGACGAGGGACGGCAGTGACGTTACTAAGAATATTCTGAATAGCATCGAGAAATATTGTACGCAGGTTTGCATTAGCTTGAACCCCCCACCCCCAATAAAAAAAAGTACACATCAGAGATTATCTCCCCTGTTGAT
Organism: Octopus bimaculoides; assembly: GCF_001194135.2. Lineage (NCBI taxonomy): Eukaryota > Metazoa > Mollusca > Cephalopoda > Octopoda > Octopodidae > Octopus > Octopus bimaculoides. The sequence goes on along the minus strand of NC_068984.1, from coordinate 147,062,766 downwards.
ATGGAGTTGGTCACATTTGGCACAAGCATTTGTTTATTCTTTCGTTTCAAATCTTCGTCGTCGATGAGTTATTAATTTGTTTTGGTAAGCAGAATGGATTGGTGGTGGGGGGCGATTCTACGACTCTATTCTCTTTCGTCAATTATTTGTCACTTTGTCTCAATGTAAGATATTATTATGATTATGAGGGCAGTAGAGAGAGAGAGAGAGAGAGAGAGAGAGAGAGAGAGAGAGAGCAGTAATACCTGACTAAACGCATTGCCATATTTTGTTTCCTCAAGCTACGCCCTAAGTTCAAAATTCACTGCGAGAAACTTTCACATTTCTTCTCCATGGGGCCGATAAATTAAACACTGGTATTGATTTAATCCACTGTATATACTTCCCTTAACATGTATTACCACCACTGTCATCACTGTCTTCACCACCATCATCACCACTACCAACACCACCACCACAACCACCATCATCATCATCATCATCATCATCATCATCATCATACTCAACAACATTTGTATGCTATATATATCAGAACATTAACCAAAGTAACAATAAGCTAACAGCACATATATCTAATTCAAATTGTATTTAATGTCAGTAAATATGAGAACCAAACTCAGACAACTTCAACTCCAGCAATCACAGCATCATCATAATCATCAACAACAACAACAACAACAACAACAACAGCAGCAGTAGCAGCAACAACAGCAGCAGCAGCAGTACTGCAACCAATAATGAGGTGGACACACAGACAGCAAAAATAAACAACAAAAGAAGGATTCACGACTAAGAATTAGTCTGGAAGAGTTCTAAAATCAAACCAAATCCACCAAACTAGAAGGAGAAACATGACGAAGTTGAAAAATATATTCATATATCGGGATGTATGTATGTATGTATGTATGTAAGTATGTATGTATGTATGTATGTATGTATGTATGTATGTATGTATGTATGCACGCATGTATGTATGAACGTATGTATGTAATATTTTGCTGTTGATGGTCTGAACAGACGGTTCTCTGTACAGAATGTTAGTTGACATGATACTGCATGGCATTTAACTGAGAAGAGACTATTATGTAATAGGTGAGGTAAAAGCTTAGAATCAAAAACTTCACTAAAATATCGTTTTTGCAAGCTCACCTCTATCATGTATGATTGATTTTTTTTTGTGTGTGTGTGT
>NC_068984.1:147055055-147061356 GCF_001194135.2 Octopus bimaculoides | reverse complement strand
TATATATATATATATATGCTACGAATTTTTTCAGTTAGTCTGTATTAATTTCAGTTATATATGTTTGTATGCGTGTGTCTTTGCATGTGTGTGTATGGGTATCCTAGTGTGTGTAGGTAGATGTTTATATGGATTTATAAAAGAGGGAGTAAAGAGAGAGAGAGAGAAAGAGAGAGGAAAGGAAAGAGAGAGAGAGAGAGAGAGAGATGAGAAGAGAAGAATGAAAGATTGAGAGAATTATAAGTGTGATAGTGTCAGCACACAAGAAGCAGAAAAACCAAATTTCTAAATTATGTTTTACTAATTTCAAAAATAGAACAAAAACAGTATTAAAAGAAAAAAAATAGAGAGAAATTCATACTCGAAAAAGAAAACAAAAATAAAACAATCGTTAATTATAAATGAAAGGCTTTGAGGAGAGGCAACCATTAATAGAAAACAGCTAAAAACTAATTGAATACCAATAAACTGTTTAAGAGACCAAATTTTTCATAAAAGTTTAAACAAACTTTGCATCGATAATATTGGTAATAATTTCGAAGAAAAAACCCTGTGGAACAGAAACTACAACAACAACAATGAGATACCAGCCAAAGATGGGTCCATTTTATCTGCTGGGAATAGGGTCCAGTTTTACCTCTGATAGAAATCCTATGAAAGAGGTGCCTGAGGACTTGACGACCCTCTCTCGGGGATAGTCGTTGTAGTCGGAGAAAATGGATTGATGGAATAGTCATGGCTGGAAATATCTGCTTGACAGGAACTGAAATGGCTAAACAACAACAACACCAACAACACAAGCCACTCTATACACGAATGATCACTGTATGATATGCGAAGGTTCCAACCTAGCAAGAAGCGTACATCAACTGGTACAAACTGATGGGGTGCGAAACTGACCCTTATTATTGTTTAATCATAAGGCTGATGCTCGTGACCCCTTTCACGGCCTCCCACAATGGCGGACTAAACAGAGGAAGGTATTTTGAAACAAGAGACCGAATACAAATGCTTCTAAGGAAAGAGACTCTGCTAAATAAACTCCCAAAGACCAGGGATTGTTTTGAGCCACATGACGCATTTTCTTTTTACTCTACTACCCCACTTCAAACCACTTCGATGTGCTGCTTCTCAAACACCCATTACTCACCGCACCCAAGCTCCGTCTCATCACCCTTTTCTAGACCAAATAAATCCTTCTTCCTTAGATCTGCAGATCTCTATAAACATCTGGCATGTCCATATTTACAAACACTTGCAGAATTTCATATTAACACACAATCACACACACACACACACACACACACACACACACACACACACACACACACACACACACACACACACACACACACACACACACACACACACACACGTATGTTTGTATATATATATATATACATATAAATATATATAAAAATATCCAAACCATTTTCGAGCCACACTATTGTCTTACAAAATTATAAAAAGGAAATGACTCGGTGCATACTGTAGTCTTAGATACACTATGCCTGAAAAAAAATATAAAAGCTCCATCAATCAGGACTAAACAGTACAGAAACAGAAAGAAAACCATTTATACGAGGTACGAGCCCAACACTATTTCTTTTGTCCTGTCTAATGTATGTATGTATGTATATGAACGGCAACAACATCTACGTAACAAAAGCAAAATTACTTAGACAAGAAGCCAATAATTTTGAGGGAGGGGGTTTAGTCGAAAACATCATTCCTCAGTACTTGGTTGGTACTCAAAAAAGTAGTTGACTTCGGCAGGGTTTGAACTCAGACCATAAAGAGCCACAAGAAATACCGCCCAGCATTTTGTTTGACTCTTTAACGATTATACTAAATACTGTATAAAATAAAATGTTACTTTTTACTTGTTCCAGTCATTAGACCGTAACCATACTGGGGCACCGTCTGGAAGGAATCGGCCCCATTACCTTTTTCTTCCATAAAGCTTGCCACTTATAGTAACGGTCTATTTTGCCGAACTGCTAAGTTGCAGTGATGTAAACATACCAGCACCGCTTGTCAAGCGGTGACGGGAGACAAACACAAACACACATCATATATACATATGTATACAGATAGATAAACACATACACAGGCATATACATGTATACATATAGAGCGAATAATAATAATAATAATAATAATAATAATAATAATAATAATAATAATAATAATAATAATAATAATAATAATAATAATAATAATTCTTTTTACTATATAGGAACAATGGCGGGAATCTTTTGTTGGGAATGAAGGCTAATCGATTACAGTGTTTGGTTATTATTTTATCGATCTCGGAAGGACGAAAGGCAAGGTCAACCTCTGCAAGATTTCAACTTAGGATGCAGAAGTCTGTAAGTGAATACAGTTCCGACCAGAGACCTGAATCAGCATTATTCTGCATCCTCCGTCCACAGTCCTCGAACTCTGCTAAGTATATTCTCAAGATATTTATGAAATCCGTATTATGGAGGGCAAATACTCCATTTCTGTTTCTATGTTTGTATGCAGTCATGTCTTATAACGATCACAACAAAAACAACAACATCGCCATCAACAATTACAAAAACACCAGTTACAAATCAAATGGAGGAACAGATAAAATGTTCTTTTCTTATCTTTTATTTGTTTCAATCATTAGGATTCAGAGATGACGGCTCGTGAATTCTTCTGAGATTTTTAGAATCAAGAAAGGAAATAAGCTTATATTTATATAGAAGAAAGAGAATAACGATAAAATGTCCCGTTTGGGAAATCCTTGCGTAAAGGCGATGTGGTACATAGATGGATTGTTGAGCCGGTAGAGTCGTTAGCAGGTCGGACACAACGCTTAGCTGCTGGTCTTTCAGCTCTACGTTCTGAGTTCAAATATCGCCCAACTCGACTTTGTCTTTCATCTTTTGCAGGTCGATAAAACAAGTCGCAGTTAAGTGCTGGGGTCGATAGCTTAGACTAGTCCCCTCCCCACAAATTTTCAGGCCTTGTGCCTTCAGTAGAAACAGATATTTAGCCACACAACAATCTTCTTAATTGAACTAAACTATGATCAAAACCAATACCACCCTGACCATCCCGACAAAATAGAAATATCAACGACTACGTAATTCAGTGCTCCTTTTGTTTGTTTGTTTGTTTATGCCGGTGACAATTGATTGGAAGGAGATTTAGCTGTTATATATTATTACTCTTCATTATACCCAAAACGTACTGATTGTACAAGAGATAACCAATAAACTTTTTTTTACTTCCTATCTCCTCCCCAATCTGTAAATAAGTTCTATCGATGGATATTGATCACTATTAATAAACCTTGATGCAATCTAATATATAAATGCATTTTAATAGCTTTTAGGTTTTATGTGCAATACAATGTCTGTAGCCGTAGCTGAAAATTAATCTCGCTACTATCATTCATTTTTCAGTACAGACATTAATTATATCTTATTTTAATGAAATAATATGTACATCAGGTGTGCATTATAAACAAATCGTTAAGCAATCCGCATAGAATTTCTGTAGCGTTGATGTTAAAACTGATTCGGTTTAATGGATATCTGAGTCATGAGACCATAATGGCAGATGTTCTCATGTCTAACTTCTGCGTCTGTGTTTATGAGATTGTACATGGGCGTCGACTCTATCTAAACGCCAACGTTGAAGCCTTCGAATTAGTGAGTTATGGGCTTAAACGATCTATGTCCATGCACACACACACACTCACACACACATACTTATATGTATGTATGTATGTGTATATGTATGTATGCATGCATGTGTGTATATATAAATCATGACTAGCTCCTTATTCTTAATATATATGTTCATATATTATGTGTGTATGAGTGTGCACGTGTGCATCTGTCTGCATTTATGTAGATATAACATATGAATGAATTTATTGATAAACGCATATGTCTGTGTATATTTAGGCTACTCTTTAAGAATAATAAACCTCGGGAGATATTCCGGATTTGTACTTTGTCAGACGCTTTGATCTGAGACTGTATGTTGCTAGGAAAATAATTACTGCATTGGTAGGCACGGATCAGCCATTCAAAAACTGTTGACTTCATTTAAACATAAATTATTTGGGGTCAAAATTTGTGTGGCAAGCACTGTGACCTCGTCACTGACACGTAGTAGAACTCAAGTTGGACGAGTGAAGCCTTTTTTAGGGAGTAGGTCGCAGTGGGTGCGACGCTAATTTTGACACAAAATAATGAATTTTTAAGTGAAGTTAACATTTTTTGAGGTGCTTAGGATGTATTATAAAACGAGAAATTCACAAAGAAATCAAGATATGAAAATATATTCGCATCTAAGCAAACCAGACGGAAGAATTTACCAAACCAACAAGGAATATGGTATTCAGAAATAGAGGTAATAAAAAAAAATTAAAGTTTACAGCAGATGGAAGAATACTTTTTTTTCTCAAAAGATATAAACCACAAACTTAAGCAATTCCACACAATAGCAAGCAAACCAAAGATGATTTTAAAAGAAAAGAAAAAAAAAACTTAAAAGTTAAAGAAAAAAAAAAAGGAAAATTATAAAACACCCATAAAAAAACTGATTTGACACAAAAAAATTCCACAAGCAATGATATGCGAACCCGAACCCGCTGAATATTTTGGTAGCGCTGGCTTATAAATGACAGTAGTAGTAGTTGCATCATGTGATGGGCTCATCATCAGTATCAGCATCAGCATCGCCATCATATGCAAGAGTTGAAACGAATATTTGTTTCTTGTTGAGCGTTTTATTTTAAAACAGCTGCTGTGATGTAATATTCGACTGTCAGCGGCACCTAGCGGCTATGGGAGGAAACAAGAAGAAAGGGGAATAATAATAATAATAGTAATGTCTATGCCTGAATATATTTATTTTGTTTTGTTTTATTTTCGGTCGTAAAGGAAAAATAAACAATACTTCTTGCATAAATAATATTTCTTCAGACGCTGATAATTATAATTATGATAATTATGATAATTATAATGATGATAATTATGATAATTATAATGACGATAACGAATAATAATAATGATGATAATGATGATAACGAATAATAATAATCATAATCATAATAAAATTAAAATAATGATGATAATAATAATAATGATATTAATATTGATAATTGATAATGAAAGTAATTAATGATGATAAATGATTGGAATGAAAAATAGAGATGAAGAGGATGGCTGAAAAACGTTTTGTTGAAGTCCTCAAGTGAAATTCAATTTGAATGTTTTTATTATCTCTCTCTCTCTCTCACACACACACACACACACACACACACACACACACACACACACACACACACACACACACACACACACACTCACACACACACACACAATACTGATAGCATAGGGAAATGGTTGAGACGTTTATTTGTAATCATGAGATCCTGAATTCTATCGCCCTACACGGCATTTGGAGGCAAATGTCTGTTACCATAGCGTTGATTCATTCCAAGACCCGGGCTTGAAATTCGGGTGGACCGAAACTGTGAAAGTTCGTTCGGTGGCGGAATGAGACGATTTGGCGTTACTACTTGGGCGCTGCTAATTTGACACGGCTGAAAGGATATTCAGCCTGTTTCGATGACAGAACGCCGTATGCACAGAAATGTACGCATACAGATAAACAGAGTGAGAGAGAGAGAGAGAGAGGGGGAAGACATTATATGAATTGAACACATTACCCATAAAACCTTTTCCTCTCCTCATACACATGAACACGGAGAGAGAGGGGGCGTGGGGAGAGTGAGAGACAGAGAGAGAAAGTGGAGAGAGGGAACGAGAAAAACATTAAAATGGGTAATGTCAAATAAGTCAGCATCGAAGCAGCGACGCCAATACGGCTGCGCCAAAACATCTCTTACCCATTGGATAGATTGTACTTGCAATAAAAAAGAAGGCCATGCCCTGTGTCATGCTGACTCGTGAATCAGCATTTAAGGTCCACATGTCTATGGAATACTCAGTCATTTATATGTTATTTTGATTGATCGAACAACTGCATATTCATGTCAACACGATTTTATCAATTTCATTTACATGACAACGTATCTGCATTCCTGGCCTCGTTTCACACAAGTCCCGACCTTTAAGAGCCCTTTATAGAGGACCTTGCTCCGTTGCAAAGATTAAGGCACGTACATGATCTGTAATCGAGTTTTATGAGGAGCCATTCCATCTTTCGGGCTCGAAAGAAATCTTGTTCATTCTGAAAAATTTCTATCAGAAGATCTGCTTGCAAGAACAAAAAAAAAAAAAAAAAA
>NC_068984.1:147051637-147054373 GCF_001194135.2 Octopus bimaculoides | reverse complement strand
GTGGGACTTGGAAAGGATGAATGCCAGAAGTGACCAGTGACCAGTGCAGAATTTGAAGGACATTCAGTATTACATGAAGCGTGGTAAAATGAGATCGTGGTGTCATGAAACAACACACATATACGTTCTCACACACACAGTACGCGTACATACACACACACTTAAACATGCACACACACACACACACGCACACACGCACACACACACACACTACCACTACTTTAGTTATGTTCTGTGATACATTCGATGTTGTCCCTTTTCTATAAATGAACTGCCGTGAATCCAACACCGAAGGATGCAAATATATTCAGTTTTACATCTTAGATTTACTAGAAAGCATAAAGATATGCTCATGGCTTTGTGGTAAGAAGTTTCCTTTCCAACCACATGATTGCGGGTTCAGTCCCGCTGCAACCATCTTTGGCTACAGCTAAGAGCTGACCAATGTTTTGTGGGTGGATTTGGTGGATGGAAACCGAAAGAACCTTGTTATATATTTATATATGTATATATCAATATGTGTGAGTGTGAGTGTTGGTCATCCGCTTGACAACCCGAGTTGGTTGGTTTGCATCCTCGTAAATAAACGGTTTGGCGAAAGACAACGATAAGTACCAGTGTTAAAAAGTCCTGCGGTCGATTCTTTCGACCCTTCACTTTCAACGCCGCGAAGAGAATGCTCAGGATATCCCTCTCATTTTCTCCCTTTTAGTTTATATATTGGTTTCAAATTTTGGCACAAGGCCAGCAATTGTGGAGGAAGTGCAAGTCTTTTATTGCGATGACCCCAAATGCTCAACCGGTTCTTTTTTCATCGACCCTGAAACGATGAAAGATAAAGTCGACCCCCGACAGTATTTGAACCTAGAACCTAAAGACGGAAAAAATATTGTGTGTATATGTGTTTGTTGGCTTACATATAAGAGAGAGAGAGAGAGAGAGAGAGAGAGAGAGAGAGAGAGACAGAGAGAGAGAGAGAGAGAGAGGGAGGGAGGGAGAGAATATACACATACATACGTATACATACATGCATGTACGCGATAAGAATTGAAGAAAATTGAGACCAAGACAAGGACCCAATATAATGGCAATATCGTTGTTTTCTTTTCAGTTCTTCGACCATATATATCTTAAATAAACATATAGACTATGTATAGAATTAAGATAAATTCATATCAGATAGATTGAAATATTATACAGTCGCATGCAGTCTGTAAGATTGGTGGATTTTGCTAAAACTTGTCAAAACATAAATAAATGTTTCAAATACAAATAGAAATGGATAAATATATAAATTGAAATAAAATAAGTGGCGAAGGGAACTATAAAACGGAGATAAAAGCAGGGTATGGCTTATATAAAGTCTTTCTTTACTACAGTTTCATTCGCGGTATTTCACTGCAATATAACATATATTTACATAGTTGTGAAAATAAATATCATTGCGTGTGTGCGTGTACATATACAGTATATACATACATACATACACACATATATATACATATGTGTATGTATACATACATACATATATACATACATACATATATATACATACATACATATATATATATATGTATATATAGTTACTAGAGCTAGAGGTTGGAATAACCGTCTAGGAGATAAAAGTATCCATTATGCTACCGGTCTAATTACCTATGTTTAACCCTGGATATACATATGCAAGCATATCATGGTCATAGGTCACAAGTAATGACAAAGATAAACATGAGTTAATCAGGAATCAAATTTAAAGTAAACACAAAATGGAGAAATATTGATCAGCAACAATTGACTTACATCAATTATTATTTTATTAATTCAATACAAATAGACTGCATCCCATCTTACAGCTGTTTCTGCTTGCAATCTTATATGGTATCGCAATTGATATGTTTAAAAAATAATATTCATCATATTTGGTTATAAAACCGATCTGGAACATGGAGCTTCATCAGAGTGAAGAAAAATTGATAAGTAAAAGAAAAGAAGACGAGCAGAGAGATACATAAGTAAAATGGTATGATTTAATCATATTCAACCTCTTCTTTTTCCTCTCTAGGCTCTTCTTTTCTTTTATGTATCTATTTTTCTTCACTCTGACGAGGCGCCTTGTTCCAGATCGGATTTATTACCAAATATAATGAATATTATTTTTTTAGCATATCAATGGCAATATCATATAAGATTGGAAGCAGAAACAGCTGTTAGATGGGCCGCAGCCATGCTGAAGCAGCGCCTTGAAAACTTCTACTCCTTCATAAATCTACCTCCTTTCAGTTTCCGTATAACAAAGCCATTGACAAAGCTTTCATAGGCTCGGAGCCACACTAGAAGACACTTGACCAATAGTTCACGCTGGGTCTGAACCTCGGACCATAACGTTGGGAAGCGTGTTTTTATGTTGCGCTATAATTAAACCATGTTCACATTGGATTATAGGATTACTGCATCCTTTTTTGTAAAGTACATGTTTATTATAGTTTTACAATTTTACAAGAAAAGGAGTGATAGTGACTTCGAAGTTTCGGCCTGGTAGCCTTCGTTGACATTCCGGCAATGGCTAGCGTACCAATACTTCGAAGTCACTGTATTACCCGTCTTCTTGTAAGCGAATAAGAAATATATACTATAAATAGTATATACGTGCATGTACATATATATATATATATATATAGTTCTGCGTGTGCGTGTATATATATATATATATATATATATATATATATATATATATATATA
>NC_068984.1:147044840-147049840 GCF_001194135.2 Octopus bimaculoides | reverse complement strand
GAACAACAGGAAATGAAATGATTTGCTCAAGAGCTCAACGTACCGCCAAGTCCGGGTATTGCAATCGTCAGCGTAATATTTCAACCACTAGGCTACAGACCTTCACTAAAGCACACTGGAAAGAAATCTTCGTTATTTACGATTTGTTTTCTGCACCAAATGTTGTTGAACCATGGAAAATTAATGAAGTATTTCACTAGTTTGCATCGGCCAAGTACAATATATGGAAGTCCATTGGCCTCCAGTTACCATTACCACACAATGGTTGACTGATTCTATTAGAGGCGGAATGGACATACTGTCTTGCAAAAATATATTAAGTCAGATTACACACACACACACACACACACACTCAAATATTCTTATATACTTTTATATACATATAAGTACAGTATACGTCTGTATGTATATGAATATGTATACATTATCGCTCATTGCATGAATGTGTGTGTGTGTGTGTGTGTGTGTGTGTGTGTGTGTGTGTGTGTGTGTGTGTGTGTGTGTGTGTGTGTGTGTGTGTGTGTGTGTGTGTGTGTTGGTGCCTGTGTGATTCTCGTTCAGTATTATTGTTCTTTAAGAACTGATAACGAAGAGGGAAAATTGGAAGACATTTCATTTTATTATCAAAATATTGATTCTGATTTGCAAAATACTTCATAAACTTCTTAAACTCCTTACTAAGAAAATCCACGTTAGGTGTCTCGGTTTCGCCGATACAAATGGACATGATGATTCGATTATTGATACCGATATATGATTGATATATTGGGGCATAAACAATGAAGAGTGTTCCTATATAATATATTATTATAATTGAGCTCAGATCAAATATAAATTAAAGAGACGGGAATGAATCTCTCTCAATGATGAGGGAGTATGGTTAACAATCCTCACCCTCCGATGCTAAAAGGATAAGAGAACGGACAAGCATCCTAGAAGCCGGTCCTGGATGACAACGCAAAGTGGTTTCAAACATCACCAAAATATCTTGGAACGATACAATTGGTTACTGTCTACGAGGCAAACGGTCAGAAAATACGGATTGTCCGGCGCTCTTTCGAAAGGTGCCAATACACGCCTATCTTAAACTGCTGCTGCTGCTGCTACCACTACTACTACTACTACTACTACTACTACTACTACTAATAATAATAATAATAATAATAATAATAATAATAATAATAATAATGATAATGTTAATGATAATAATAATAACAATGATGATGATAATAAAAATAATAATAATAATTTATTATAATAATAATAATAATAATAATAATAATAATAATGATAATGTTAATGATAATAATAATAACAATGATGATGATAATAAAAATAATAATAATAATAATAATAATAATAATAATAATAATAATAATAATAATAATAATAATAATAATAATAATAATCATGATAATGATAATGATGATGATGAAGATGAAGATGAAGGTGATGATGATGATGATGATGATGACAATGACGACGACGACAATGATGATGACAATGATTTCTTTTATTAGCCACAAGGGCGTAGATAAGGGGTACACCACAAGAACAGAAAACAATTTGTGTGGAGATTTACATAAAATATGTGTAGACAGAAAAAAAAAGACGGTGAAATGCGATAGAAGTAGATTTAATATCAAAGTATGGAATAACATAAGTGATGCAATCCTCCTGATATAGGAGAAACTGCAACTGGGGCTGAACCCCACAGATCCAGGATTACCCTGACCACCAAGGGCATGAGCCCTCTCCCAACTGTTGCCTTAAACGAGTGTTTAGAGTGCGGTCATTCCCTCAAACCATTTTGGCCACAGTCAGCCATCTTTTTACAAATTCATTGGAAGGTAGCACCTCCCTCTCCGCCACCACTTTCCTTTCACAGTGGAACTTAGAAAAAGAGTTACCCAGGAATTTTAGGGAAACGGTTAAATCGGTTGCATCGACCGCAGTACTCAACTGGAACATATTTTATCGACCCCGAAATAAGGAAATGTCGAACTGACTTCGGTGGAACTCGTACTCATAGTTTTTAAAAAAACGGATGAGATGCTGCTAAGCATTTTGTCCGAATCGTGAAAGATTCTTCCAGCTTCCCGCCTGATAATTGCTTCAAATTTCCGCAAAATGCCGGCAACATTTTTGTGGGAGGGGGAGAACATAGATTACATCGACTCCATTACATGACTGGTACTTAATTTTATCGTTCTTGAAAGGCTGAAAGGCATAATTGACCTCGGTGGTATTTGAAGAAAATAGTAATGATAATAAAAATAAGAATAATGATGATGAGGATGATAATAATAATAATAATAATAATAATAATAATAATAATAATAATAATAATAATAATAATAATAATAATAATAATAATAATAGTAATGAAGACTGACGTAACTCTTCACGAAGGCAATAAGAAGAGCGCGATGCGATTTGTAATGGATTGTTTATTTAGCGGTTTGAATGATATTTCGACAGATCGTCTGTCTGTCTTCATGTTCAAAATGTAAAATGAAAACAACCGTAGAAACACAGAAATTCAAACTATAAACGAGGAAATCCTGCGTTCCTATTTTGATAGAATGACATCATCAGTTTTCAGTTTTGTAACTGGTAAAGGGAAAAGGACAGATAAAAAGACATCGCTAGAATTAGCAAGGAAAGTGAAACTTCCACGCATAATTGTAGCAACCAAAGTAAAATATGTGATGGAATTCCTTTAGTGATTCACCGGCACCGAAATTTCGCTGGCATTTCATAAGTGTTGCTTGAAAGTTACAGCATATTGCAGAAAAATATACTCGTTTCAAACAAACATTTCCTCAGCCGCCAACTGTAGCTTTTAGATGCAATAAAAATATAAGAGAAACATTAACCACTTCTTCTAACCCCCACCAAAAAACTACCATTGGAGTTTCTGCACGCTGTAACTTGAAAAACAGCTGCAAGAGAGGCAAGCGCTGTTCATTGTGTAACGACATGAGTCAAGTTAATTCCATTAAGAATCACAACAGAAATGTTATAATTTACATGGAAGGTGGGGAGTGAAGAAATTCCCATTTGGTGTACGCAGCTGAATGCACCAAACACAACTTGATTTATGTTGGTTGTACAACGGAACAATTAAACAAAAGATTCAATGGGCATAGATTTGACGTCAAGCAAAATAACAGTAATTCGACAGAGCTTACCGAACATTTTACATCAAGCGGCTGCAATTTTGAAGAACACCTAAAAGTGCACGTTCTCAGAAAACATTCTGAATCTACTACACTTTATGTTCTCAAAATGCATGAGGAGAAATATATTTGTGAATCATTTAACATCACGCCCTTAAGGGATGAATGAAATGACAGGTGAATTTCATCACATTTACACTAAACTCTTCGACAAAATATTCTTTTTTCCTTTTTTCATTTTTCTTTTCTCTTCTATGTTTCTTTTTTTCTTTGTTTTCCTTTTTACCAGTTACAAAACTGAAAACTGATGATGTCATTCTATCAAAATAGGAACGCAGGATTTCCTCGTTTATAGTTTGAATTTCTGTGTTTCTACGGTTGTTTTCATTTTACATTTTGAACATGAAGACAGACAGACGATCTGTCGAAATATCATTCAAACCGTTAAATAAACAATCCATTACAAATCGCATCGCGCTCTTCTTATTGTCTAATAATAATAATAATAATAATAATAATAATAATAATAATAATAATAATAATAATAATAATAATAATAACAATAAAAATAATAATAATAATAATGATAACAATAAAAATAATAATTTTTTATATTATAGGTACAAAGCATGAAATTTTAAGGGGTTAAGGGGAAGGGGTTAATCGATTACATCGACACCAATGCACAACTGGTACTTATTTTAACGATTCCTAAAGTATGAAAGGCAAAGTCGACCTTAGCGCAATTTGAATTCAGAACGTAAAGACGGACGAAATGACTCAAAGCATTTTGTCCGGCGCGCTAATGATTCTGCCAGCTCACCGCCTTAATAATAATAATAATAATAATAATAATAATAATAATAATAATAATAATAATGATAATAATAATAATAATAATAATAATAATAATAATAATAATAATAATAATAATAATAATAACAACAGCAACAACAACAACAACAAAAGGGTGATAGTAAGGCAATGATTATGATGCTAAGTTTACTAGAATGGGGCGAGTAGTTACGGACGCAAGATGTATTTTGATTTTGAAAAAATGGAAAGTTTGTTGAAAGAAAATTTAAAAGTGATACAAGAATGTGTTTAAATGCATAGAAATTCCATTTTTGATTTTAGTTTCTTTTTCTTTATAATCATATTGTTTCTCTTGGTGGGATGTTTGTGTGTTTTATTTCTCTTATATATTTATCCTGCATATTATATTTTGTGAGTGCTAAGTACTTACCCATACTGTGACGGCAAGACACTAGGGAATCCTTTGATTGCAAATGGAAAAGCTGAAAGATAGAGATAAATAAAATCAGAGGGAATAATATTAGTTGAAACTGGCGTTAAAAAATTAAGGCAGGCAGTTTATTTATACGCACGCACGAACACACACATATACACACACACGTACGTACACACGCTTCATAATGAGTATAAAAGAAGACATGGGATGGACAACTTTTCGGAAATGTATTAGTTTAACGCTGAAAGAGAAAGAAAGGAAAAAGTCATGATGATTCGGACGCTGATCCTCCAACAGATAAATTAGAAATGAAGAAAGGTGCATGTTTGATTCACTAGACTGTTAATTAACAGCCCAGTCAAGATGGTATTTTCTTCATCTCCTACTCTTGTTTTTGCACACATCTACAAAATGACTTTCTAAAATGAACTTCCATTATGCAGCTGAGGAGTACATTTTCATTGCACATCTTATGTGGTGTTCTCACTACATAAATAAATAAAGTTTGTACGAAACGTACGTACTGCTATAACCTATTGAATTTTTGTTGCTTTTCTTCAAATATA
>NC_068984.1:147041504-147044407 GCF_001194135.2 Octopus bimaculoides | reverse complement strand
GAGAGAGAGAGAGAGAGAGAGAGAGAAAGAGAGAGAGATAGGGAGATAGATAGATAGATAGATAGATAGATAGATAGATAGATAGATAGATAGATGCGCTGTGCACCAATTGTTTCTCTTGTATATATGTAGACTAGTGTGTTTTACATGTAACCGAAATTCGACAAGATTGTACCAATGTAATGTTAACATCAACGATGTAACAAAGACTTTAGCGCCAGCGAAACGGCTGGAACCAAGAAATAATCGCAAACAAAGAATGCAGCCGAACGTAATATGAAAACGAGGCGAATTAAACAAATATGGCGCTCTTTCAAATCATCTGTTAAGCTTCGTATATCTGATTAACAATGACGATGACGATGACAGTGTTAGTTGTTATGGTGATGATACTGCTGTTTGTTGACCACCGACGGGTGCGTGTGAGGATTCGGGGGTGGGGGGGTGATATTGATGGTGCTGAGGCGGATAATGATTATGACTATGGTAATGAAATAATAATGATAATTAGATTGATGGATTAAAGAGAGATTAACCTCGCCATCATCAACTTCAGCTGACTTATTTATTTCCGCCTCAAGGATTTTCGAGTTTCTTTGTTAAAACCTTAATTTTCGATGTTAATAAACCGTTACTAAATACACCGTTAAACGTGTATATATTTATGCATATACACTCGTGTAATTATTATGTGCGTAATTATTATCATCATCATTATTATTATTATTATCATTACTACTACTACTATTACACATTGTAATCCGAGTATCATAATAAATAACTGAAACACACCTCTTTCGAGAATGAGTACATATACCCTTTGTACACACACACACACATACACACATGCAAAGGCTGGTTTACTGACCTAGACTAAATTCATACTCATACACCCCTCATAGATGCACCGGTATAAGTACGTGTATACGCCCTCACAGACACTTGAACGTGTGTATGTCTGTTCTGCGTCTGTGTATACATGTAGGTATATCTATCTATCTATGCGATCATTCATATATACATACATACATATATATATATATGCATATACATATATATATACACATATATATGTGTGTGCGTGTGTGCGTGTGCGCGCACGCGTGTGTATGTATATGAACATAGATAAGCGCAGGCACGCAATAAGCGCAGGAGAGGTTACACGTAAACGGCCCGGTATATAATTAGACCAACAAAGCTATACTTATTCGGCAAAAGCACATTGAAACCACACCACGCGCAACCCTCACTCACCTTCCAGTAGAGATATCGACATTAAAAACAAGCTGTTCATTCAACTTGTACAGCGACTGTAAAACAAACAGCGGTAACTGAGTATAAAAGAGAATAATCTGCAAGTATTAGAGATTTATCGAAAACACACGCGCACTCTAGCATGCAGGTGTGTGGGGAGCATGGGGAAAGGTGTGAGCGGGCTTCTAAACAAGGTTGTTCCTGAGACAAGTGTCCTGGTACTGCAATGATGTAAAACTAAGCTGAATGTTGATAGGAGTTTTCTCCTATGTTTACTAATGAGAGTAATGATTTATACAACATAAGCACAAGACTAGGTATGATGGACGACAACTTGGTCCACTATATTATTTTGCTAAACACTACGAGAATTTCAGAATTTTCGACTGGCGTTGAATAAAACAAACTACTCCAAATCGTTGTTAGAGTAGCCACAAAAATGAAGCTAAGCACGGCAGTTTGTGTTGGCATCGAGTCGTATATGTTGTAATAGTGACGTCAATCAGACCAAACAGAAATGGGATCTTTTCAGTTTGGCTGCTAATTTTCGATAATTCAGGGTTTATTGAAAATTTTAAAATTTGGTACATTAATGTAGATTTCCAAGCTGAATCGCAGGATATATTTCACTTTTTCCAAAATTTTTTTTTTTAATTATAGAGGTTTAAAGTTTGATGATTTTCACCCAATCAGAAAACAAGATTTAAAGGCGGTCATTCTGTACGGGATGTATTATGAAACTACAAATAAATCAACTACTTTACACACGACTCATAAACCCCTCGTAATTTTTTTTTATTTTTCGGAAATTTCAGAAACTTTTGGCGAATTTGTATTCTACACTCGGGAATTCATGCGATTATGCAACCCCCACCAACCTACCCCCGTAAAAAACTGAGGGATGTGTGATTTAAGGCTTATTTGGCTGTAATTTTTAGCACATATCTCGACCAGAATACAAGCAGCAGAACACAGCATCGACATATTTTAAAATCAATTTAATATCACTTCAAAATATTACTATTTTATGTGTGTGTGTGTGTGAGTGTGTGTGTGTATGTGCGTGTGTGTGTATTTCCGCCCGTTAAATTCACTCACAATGCATTGGTTAAACCGGTGCTTTGCCAAAGGTACCGTGCAGTGGGATTGAACCTGAAACCAAGTGGCTACAAAGCGAGCTTCTTACCACCCACTCAACCATGCCTACACCCATTGATGGTATTCAAACAAAGCTTTGTAAACAACTCAGTGACATGTGCGGCCTCACAACGAGAAAAAGGAGAAATGGTAGCAACTGAAGGGAATGCCTTAAAAACTGAAATGCACGGCGTTGGACATTAGGGGCCGAAAAGCAATATTGGAGGCTTAAAGAGAAATACTGGACACGGAAGCAGAGTGTTTCTATTGAATAAAGCAAATCTAATTAAGCTGAGAGGGGGTTTCAAGGTTGGGTGACAGCAGATTCGGGGTCATATCTGTAAAAAGTCGATGTGTGTGTGTGTGTGTGCGAATGTGTGTGCGTGTTGGAGTGTGTTCACAGTAGTGGTGGTGGCGAGGGCGCTACTGTTGGTAACCGCGGTTGAGTTGTGTGTTAATGTGGCCCATGACAGTTATGGGGAGAAAAAATAGGGAGCGAAGGAGAAAGAGAG
>NC_068984.1:147036284-147040504 GCF_001194135.2 Octopus bimaculoides | reverse complement strand
TGATGGTCGGGGGTTCATGTTGGAGTGGTGGTGGTGGTGGTAGCAGTAGCAGCGGTGATGGTGGTGGTGGTGGTGGTGATGACGGTGAAGATGGTAGGTGTGGCGGCGGCGGGGGTTAGGGTTAGGGTTAGTGATATTTGTGGTGTGGGAATTGCACAGTCGGTGTTACTCGCAGAACTGTGATGGAGTTGAATATGAGAGAGGGGGGAGAGCAGGGAGAGGGGAAGGGGCAGAGAAGTTTGATAGGTCGGCGGGGGGTGTTAGGGATATGAGATAGGGCTCGAGTTTGGGAAAGTAATCTCTTGATGATGATGATGATGATGCTGATGATGATGATGGTGATGTTGTTGGTGGTGATGATGATGTTGATGATGACGGCTACTACGACGTTGATGATAATGGTGGTAGTGGTGGTGGTGGTGGTGGTGGTTGTAGTCAGAAGGAAGCTGAGCTGTGGGAAGAGTTTAAAGGTGGGGGTGGGGGTTAGGGTTAGTATCAGTGAGAGAACGGAAAAAGAAAGCTTGGATGTTCTCTTTTATTATAAAGGAGGATAAAAGTAATTGAGAGAGCGAGACAGAGGGAGAGAGAGAGAGAGAGGAAGAGGCCGAGGGAGGAAGGTGAAGAGAAATGTATAGTTGGAGTATATTGAGAGAAGATTCACTGTCTCACACACACACACAAATGAACAAACGTATACACTCATATACACGTATAAATTCATACATATATACACAAACACATCCATATATTATATATATATATATCCGTTCTGCCACAAATTACTATTCACATCTTCATACACACCCACGTACACAATAACACACATACATATACAATATTGAATATACTAAGTTCACTAAAAGCATTGGGTCACCTAGTGCATTTAGGGCACGTCCGCTTGACACACATGACCCCCAGCTCCTCCTTCGACCTATATTCAGTTTTAATCGGTTCTACAAACTGAATTTTGTTTTATTTCGGGAAGTTCATTAAGCCAATAATAACACACGCATTGGTTCTATTTTACTTCTATAAATTATTTGTCAGTTGGTTAACTATTTAACCAATGGGCTAATCGTTGACTGATTAATCGTTCACTGAGGTCAACAATGGCGACGAAAGGAATTTGACAAAGTGGTGTGACTGATTGGCCGAAAAATTAATCAAACAATCGATTAGTAAATTGGTCAAATGTAAACGGATTGATTAATAATGGGTTAATTAGCATGTCACAGAATTGTTTCCAGAAGAAAGTTACTCAAACATTTCAATGGATCCAAGGTAGATGAGGTCTTTCACTTCTTTAGCGCGCATCTAAGAGAAAGTAAGACCACGGAAATCCTGCCTCCCGAAAACTACTTTGAAGGAGAATGGCACTTGTTATGCGCAAACCTTCCCCGCCAGAATGATATTCGTTGTGTGCAGGTTGTTCACCAAACCAAGACACCAACACCAACACCATCACATTTTCTTTTATAAATCCCATGGCGTTTTAAAGACGAATACTATTATACATCTGTATCTTGTTGAACCGCCACACGTCGAAGTGATGAACACACCAAATTGAAATTGGAACAAATAATTGAACACGAGTTCTTCATTTATTTAGTATCGTTTTGAAATGCTCCCAGTCTTGAAAAGAGAGAGAGAGACTCTATCAGATCTAAGACATCCCGAATGTCTTACGTTTCTATCAGGGTACCAAACAAGCTGTTTAAGGAGATCAGCCTAACATGTGACACATTTAAACCAAAAAGGATTAAGGAGATCACTTCGCAACCATGGCTCCTTGGCCTCGTGTGTTCTCACTACATGGCACCTTGAGCAAATTTCTTCTTCCTGGGTTGACCCATGTTTTGTCAGTGCGACTGGGAAAATGGAAAACTTGCCATACATAGTATGACTCTGATTCTGCTTAAATGTTACAAGTACACAAGTGTCTACGGAATACTCAAGCCCAGGACTGTCTGAATGGCACGCTTCACGGAATATTATCTTAGATATTTTAAGTAGTGCGGCCCGCTTCCCGTAAGCCTGGACTATGTCAGCTTCAGACTGTAATACAATGAGTTGGTATTTCTTTGACTGAACATCAATAAATCATCGTCGAAACTGATGGAGGATCTACTTAGTATTTAATTTATATAACTGTGTGTGCGTTTGTGAATGTGTTTCTGCATGGAAGCAAGGATGATATACATACGCTTCTTTGTGATCGTATGTCACTCTGTATGGTTAAAAGCATACAATTAGACATGATTGCGTACGTGAAAGAGTTAACGAGTCTGCAGATGTAAGACTATGAAAAAGGACACAGTGTAATGTAGACACGATTATAAACGAAGCTGTTTTGTGTGTACTTTGGTGTGTATGCGGATGTGCGAACGGACATGTATCTGTGAGGGAAATAGCTTATACATGTATGTCTATAAGTATTGGACTCAAAAGTCACTTACCGACTAAATTGGTGTCAAACAGCAAAATAGATGTAGTTTTGTTCTTTATTTTCTGTTTTACTCAAATACACATATACGCATCCATGCCCCTCTCTCTCTCTTTCACTCACGTACCTTCCCTTTAAATCTCACACCCAATCCATTTGCTCTCACAGATTCGCAAAAGTGTGAGAAGCAGCGACGGCGAGAACTGAGGACCAGCAAAACGAAACAAACTCAGAAAGTAAAACAGATTTCTTTCAAATCCATCTACCTAATGCACGTGCCAGTATGTATGTATGTATGCATGCATGTGTGTGTGCATGTTTGTATGTATGCATGTATGTATGTATGTATGTATGCGTGTATGTATGCATGTATGTATGTATGTATGTATGCATGCATGTATGTATGCATGCATGTATGTATGTATGTATGTATGTATGTATGTATGTATGTGTGTATATGTATGTATGTATGTATGTATGCATGCATGTATGTATGCATGTATGCATGCATGTATGTATGCATGTATGTATGCATGTATGTATGTATGTATGTATGTATGTGTACGTGGTTTATTCTCAAACACAAGTTATACAAAATAGTATCAGTAATTGTGATGTAACGCTAATATTTCGATCAAACGCCATTTTGGTATTAAGTAGTCCATATTTTGCAACAATTTGTTAACATATTGGAAAGGGATAAGGGATAAAGACAGGATCCTTTTTTTTTTTTACTTAGGCTTATTTAGTGAAAGGGCAAAGAAGCGCCATGAGTTTATTGGATCTTCCATAATGGCAATATCATTTTATAAGCAATCAATTACTTCTCCAAACTGAGAAAAGCTGAGCTGCCGAAACATACACTTAAGAGAAACAGGATATTGCGAAGACATTCGTGAGTTAGAGAGCTAAATCAGACACACACACACACACACACACACACACACACACACACACACACACACACACACACACACATACACACACAAACACACAGAATGACATCCATAGCTTCTTGATAAGTCTTTCTTCTTGTTTTTTTTTATACGTCTCATTTCTATGTCTTCTTAGCTTCCAGTCTTCACCCCACCCCCGCCTTTTTTTTTACAGTCCCGCGTGATTCTGTTTGCAAAAGTTATCTTCGTTTTCTTTTGTAGGAACGCTGTCTTTTCGCAGATGAAGGATAATAGCAATCTTTTTCAAGCACCGAAATCCTGAGGAATTCTTCAGCGAAGATCGGCTGACAAAATGGATTTATCTTTGTCTATTTTGCCTTTCCGTAACATGTGTCAACATTTCTCTGAACATTATTTTGAATTTTCATTTCTAGTGGACCCACTCATATTTTTCATCATCATCATCATCATCATCATCATCATTGATCGTTGTCGCCATTGACTTTGACCTCGTTGTCAACGTAACCATCACCATCCGCATCACCTCCACCAGCAAAGCCACCCCCCGTAGAATAGAAATTCTTAGCATCTGCGTTGTATTCCTCTTTTCGATTCGTACCCAGTTCTGGGTTTCAGAGATTCTTGGTTTCAGAGTTTCTGGGTAGTTTTCTTTTTTCCTGTTGCAAGATTTGTTGTGGCATTATTGTACGTGAGTGGAAAGCAGAAGACCAAGCATACATACATACACATTTACACATACACACACACTGACACATATATATAAATACACACACATATATACATGCATGCACACATACATGTATGCAAATATGTGAGTGTATGTATATGTCCCCGGCCTTTATTTGTACGTATATATGTAT
>NC_068984.1:147034203-147035181 GCF_001194135.2 Octopus bimaculoides | reverse complement strand
AGAGAGAGAGAGAGAGAGAGTGAGAGTGAGTGAGTGAGTGAGTGAGTGAGCGAGTGAGTGAGTGAGTGAGTTTGTGAGTGTGATCCACTTTTGAACTCATTAATTCTACATCTGTTTTATTGAAGAAAATCGTAAATTTCCCGAGTAGATAAAAATCCTTATTTATGTATAACAACGCTCTCACAATTAAAACACACACTAATCTAAGATCACAAGTACACATGCAACCACTCACACACATACACACACACACCCACACACGAATTACAAGAGGTGAGGAAAATATTCTACTAAATAAAATTAATGATGCTTTAATCGCAAACTGTTTTGTGCATTCTGGTTTTGTTTTAAGGGTTATTCCAATACATTAAGGACCAAAAATGTGATTTATTAGACATAGTTCTACACACCGGATATGCTCTTCAGTGTCACATTCTCTCGCGCTTTCCCAGAATACCATCCGTTTCCTTTTATCTCGATATCTGCACGAGCGTAAAGAGGTGAGATTGTGTATGTCTGCGAGTGAAAGAGTTCCGTTCATGCGTGTGTATGCTTATTCTATTGCCATTGTGTATTCTTAGTTCCGAATAGTAAGAAGCGGCCCTTGACAAATCTCATCGAAAATATTTGTGACTAAACATCGAACTCGATTATCAATTGCTAAAACGATCATGCTCGCCCACTAAATCTACAAGTTTTTTTTATTCATTCTCTGTTTATTTTCTCTTATTTCTTTCTGATGAAGAGCGTAGGCTCGAAACGTAAAAGACTTTCTCACTTTCCCAAACGTCAAACTAATACACCTGCTTGTAGTTCATACACCTTTCTTCGTCTTTTGGTTTTCAATAAATTTCAACTATACACACACGTACACACACACACACACACACATACACACACACACACACACACACACACACACACACACACACAAATACACATATATATGGCACTATTTCGTCGTGTGTGCGCGAACGC
>NC_068984.1:147032661-147033578 GCF_001194135.2 Octopus bimaculoides | reverse complement strand
GTGTGTGTGTGTGTGTGTGTGTGTGTGCTTGTATGTGTGTGTGTGTATGTGTGTGTGTGTGTATGAAAATGAATTCAGAGAAACAGTTCAGTGTGGCCAGTGGTATCTAGTGGTATTTCAAGAAATCTTGAAATAAACTGAATGACATACATACATACATACATACATACGTACGTGCGTACATACATACATTCATACATACATACATACGTACGTACTACGTACATGCACAATCATATGTAAAAATTTTGAACTATATTTCCAGGCAAGGATATTCCAAAGAACTCGACATCCAACACCGTTTGCAAGCGGTGGTAGATAAACACAATGACACGCACGCAAATACGTGCATATACGACGGGCTTCCCTGCAGTTTCCGCCATCCAATTTCACTCACGAGCTGTTGGATGTCTCGAGGCTATAGTAGATCATTTGCTTGCGGAGCCGCACAGTGGGACTGAACCCAAATCCACGTGCTTGCGAAGTAAGCTTCTTAACCACATAGCCAAGCCTGCATGTGTGTGTGTGAGAGAGAGGGGGAAAGTGTATATTACGTGTGAGAGTATATGTGCGAACCTATAATTGCTTATGAGTATGTGTGTGTGTGTGAGAGAGAGAGAGAGAGAGAGAGAGAGAGATTGTGAAGCTAATGGCAATTATAGATCGGTTGTATATAAATTCTAATTTATTTTATTGATTGTGTCTATTGTTGGTGCAAAATGTAAATTCGAAAATATTGTTTGCAACAATCATGAAACATGGTCGAAACAGATGTTTCATCTCAATTATTTTACATTTGCTAAAATAAAAGAAGTAAAAAATGAATAAAGATGAACATAAAAATCAAAAATAAAAAACAAATAGTGCATATTGATTGATCCTTGATTGTGAGCTGCTGACTACGTTTCTGTAAAATG
>NC_068984.1:147028361-147031220 GCF_001194135.2 Octopus bimaculoides | reverse complement strand
CTATATATATATATATATATATATATATATATAACATGTCCCTGTAATGTCCTCTCTGATATCGCTCTCACGGCAGTAAAGGAAAACATCACCGCCATCTTCACCACCACCACCACCACCACCACCATCATCATCATCATCATTAATATTTCATTTATGCACAACAGATTAGACTGTTGGAAAAACTTCTTTACCATCGGGCTACAACGAATAACCTCAGATGCTAAGAACCTTCCTAATTTTCCTAACAGTCCCTAGGATAATAATCACCGTCATTATTGTCATTATTATTATTATCATTATTATTATTATTATTATTATTATTATTATTAGTAGTAGTAGTAGTAGTAGTAGTAGTAGTAGTAGTAGTAGTAGTAGTAGTAGAGAGATTTAGCCCAGTGAAGAAAAAGCTTCAGCGTGCCCAGTGGATTCTTGTAAAAAAAATATCCTGGCACACTGAAGCTAGCAATCTTGCTGTTAATGCACGGAAACTGAAACAGTCAACAGATGATGAAGCGATATTCTTGCTCTTGTTTTTTTTGTTTTTTTTTTTGGCGGGAGGGACACCTTAACCTATTGTTTGACTCTGCACTTACTTTCGCCCTGTATTGCCTGTTAAGCAACGCTGAATTCATACCTAATATATATAATAACTATATGTGAAATATATCTATACGTATGTGTATGTATTTTTCTACGTATGGATACATACACACACATATACACACACATATATATATGACTATGTTATTTTGATTGCTACGCTTTATGATTGTCCCACACATATATATACATACACATGCATACTCACAAAAACACAAACAACACCTCACACTGACAAATGCTGCAATGCAGTGACCCTGACAATCTTCCTTTCAGTATATGTTTTAAAGACGATGTTTGTATAAAAATTGTCAGTTGATGCAGCCATAATTATTAAAGTCGATAGGCAATATAGACTGGGAAAAGTGCAAGAAGAATGGACAAATCAGATTGTACAGCGATAATATTACAATCTGATCCTCCTTTACATAAACAGTTGTATTCCCTATTTCCCTATTTCTTTTTGTATTATCTAATTATTATTATTTCTACTCTTAGATTATCAAATCTGAGCAAGTGCCTCTCCAACGTCTAAAACCGTAAATATTACAGGATTTTTCTTTTAGAATTTTCGCGTCAACTGGCGTTGAAAATGGAGATGGTACGAAAACATTTGTAACTATAATTAAAGAAGTGCTAAAGAATTTTCTTTCTCGCTAACCACAACACACATTTTTTTCTCTCTTTGTTTCTTTCCGTGTTCCTTTCTGTAGAAGAGCGTAGGCTTGAAACGTTAAAGACTTTGTCAATTCTCAAGTGTTATACTAATACATCTGTTTGTTTTCTCCACCACCTGTCTTCGTCTGTTGTTTTTTTGTATATATATATAGTGTTGTTCTTTTGTATATATATATAGTGAGGTGCAAAAGTAGGTATACATCAGCGTCATAATACTTAATTCATTAATATTATTAGCACATTAAATCAGTTATCCTCACTTTTGACATTTTCAGTGTCATTAATCATAGTAATACATTTTATCGTAACTATAATAATATTTTTATCGTAGCTTTTAATTTTTTTGATAAAAATAAATTAATATTGTACATTTTTTTTTTTCATATCTGAATACCTATTTTTGCCCAACCGTGTATATATGTATATATAAAACACACACACACACACACACACATATATATATATATATATATATATATATATATATATATATATATAATATTCACACATGTGTACATAGCCGCGCTTAGACACACGCACACCTCATTATATACATATATATATGACTGTACATGTGTGTGTGTGAGTGAGTGCGTATATGCTTGTTGTGCTGTTACAGCTAGAATAGGTTGAGTCAATGCTATGTATGTATGTATGTATGTATGAACTCATGTATATATCTATACTTTGTTTTTCATCGTTGTACTATTTCTATTTTGTTTATTTCTTTATTTTTTATGTCTGACATGTCATGTATGTGTGCGAGTGTGTGTGTGTGAGTTTCGAAGTCCCACCGAGAGAGATAGAGTTGGGCCTCGTTTTTGTAGTCATGCTATGTTGTCCCAGACACAGAGACACAAGTTGAAAAAACAAATACCATCTCGCCACCACCACCACGTCTTTCACGCCTATACCTTCCCTCCTTCACCACTTCCTCCACCTCCTCCTCCTCCTCCTCCACCTACTACTACTACTACTACTACTGTATGAAAGACAAAATTCAAATTATAGCAATTGGTATACACACACACACATACGTAAGTACATATATTACACAGATGCGCACGCGCGAGCGCATGTGTGTGCGCGCGTGTGTATTTATATATATTTTCTTTTATATACACACACATCCAATAAGTCATACACCCGACAGTCATTGTCGGCATGGACGGTGGTAGGGAAAAAATGCACCCGATACAACAGCAGCAGCAGCAGCAGTAGTAGTAGTAGTAGTAGTAGTAGTAGTAGTAGTAGTAGTAGTAGTAGTAGTTGAGAAAACGAAAACGTTCTTTCAAATGACATCCGTTTTATATATACGCAAAGAACTTTGTTAGGTTTCTCGCTTCTGTGAGTTTCTTAAGATACGATTTTATTGTCAGAAAAAGAAAGGTAAAAATGAGATTCCGTGTAGATACATCCGGTGTCTTAAAGGAGGTCTATAGGTGGTGAGCGTATGTGGTCACCTAACGTACCGGCTAGAAATAGCAGTTAAGTTTCTCTCATACAACTTGTGAGGTTCTGGAAGATGGGATGTCCGAACTTGCTGAAAATCCTACTCGCTACACACACACACACACA
>NC_068984.1:147026217-147027947 GCF_001194135.2 Octopus bimaculoides | reverse complement strand
GTATATATATATATATATATATATATATATACATGTATATATATATATATATGTGTGTGTGTGTGTATGTATAATAATATATATATATACATACATATATATTGTATATATCATATATAACTGTGTGCGTGTGTGTTCGATATAATTCGGGCAAAAACCTCGTAACGTGCAATGGGCTATGGTGCCACAGATACGACTAAAAGACTTCACCATGTGGGGCTCTTAAGTTAGACATGGTCTGGGCCTATACTGGCCGATACCTATCGAAGTTACCAAAGTTATAAACTCAGGAACTTGACGCTGGTTTGCCGTGCAGAAACAAATGCTGTCATCCATTATTAAAGCCTGGTATCCACCATCCTCTTATCTATCTATCTATCTATATATCAGTCTGTCTGTCTATCAATCTATCTATCTACCTGTCTGTTTATCTATTTACACTTCCCCCATTGTATCCAACCGGAAGGTTGGATACAACATTAATCCTCTCTCTGTACCTTCACACACTTGTGCATATGCACGTGTATACCTACGTATGAGCATGTATGTGTACACTCAGAAGTCAAACACACCATTCCCATCTTCAGAAAAAAACATTTTAACCCCTTTTCTTCCCGTCCCAAGGCTTTTTCATAAGTCCGTGCTAAACCTCGATACTTTTTCTCAGACTTTTAGTAAACCCTTGTTCCATACGTTCTAAGTAATACAAAGCTTTTCCTTCATAAGTCCCGGGACAGTATATAATATATGATGGATGGACACCGGGGGATATAAGTTCTGTGTCACAAGTGAGACACAGGACAGAGAAAGGGTTGATATTTGTCGACAATGAACGCAGTGATCTGACAGAATCGTCAATACACCGAGTAAAACGCTTAGCGACATTTCGTCTGCCTCTACGTTATGAGTTCAAATTCCGCCGAGGTCAATTTTACCTTGCATCGATAACATAAACGCCAGTTGAGGACTAGCTCCCAGTCACTAAATTTCAGACTTTGTGCCTGTAGTAGAAAAGAATACTAATCGATTAGCTAGGGGTCTTATACGTAAATGTACCTATCAACGAATATGACGACGTTCATGAAATTTAAACAGAAATATTGCAAGGTAAATAATATTGCTATAACAGGAAAATTGAGGAAAGTAATTAGCTGGAAAAAAATACCTACAACAGCTGGGACTTTCTCATTTAATTTGCATAATGCTTATTTAAAATGAATTCATGATCAAAACATATTCATGTGAATACATCGATATTTAGCGGCTCGCTTTGTCTTTCTCCTCCATTGTCGCTTTGAGTGTGTGGGTGATGGGGGTGCATATATGTGCTTAGGTACTAATAAATATAATGACATCATTTGTGTGTGTATATATATATATATATATATATATATATATGTGTGTGTGTCTGTGTGTGCGTCTATATGTACCCATGTATATATATATATATATATATACGCATATATACATATACATGCATAGTACACACACACGCACACGTGTGTGCGTGTGTGTGTACTTAGTCTCTTGCAACAGACTGACTCCATTAAAATAAAATATTAAACTCAACTATTATATCTTGTACACTTTTTTCCAAACCTCCACACTAACACGGGGATGTGTGCGTGTGTGTGTATATAGACAAATATATAAACTGATAAAGAATGTGTATGTATATATATATATATATATATATATATATATATATATATATATATATATATATATAT
>NC_068984.1:147024689-147026070 GCF_001194135.2 Octopus bimaculoides | reverse complement strand
GTGTGTGTGTGTGTGTGTGTGTGTGTGTGTGTGCGTGTGCGTATGGATATAAATCAACGGTAGGACAGAAAGAAACAACAAAAAACAACATATATATATATATACACGTGTGTGTGTGTGTGTGTGTGTGTGTTTGTATGTGTGTGCAATGGAAAGGAGTCTTTCAAAGGCCCATCTTTCGCTCTCTTTCCTACGCATTCATATTATTTTCTACATCATTTCAACTTTGATGTCCGCCTTCTTCAAACTCTTCTTTTACAGCTCGTTCGTCCTGTAATAAAATGCCGGATCTGTTGCTCTCAACTAACCACATCACGCGCAGACGATAATGTCACCCCCTCCCCCCGTTCCTTCCATCTACTCAGCGTCCAACAGATGCGACTGATGTAGGATGCTAGAGGCTGAGAGAAGCTGCCTGCTTGTTGGAGGCTATGTGGGCCTACACAGCCTAAGAAGTGGATCTCACGCTCATAGACTGGCATATCTTATTTACTTGCCGATATTTATACGTGTGGTGAGTAAGAAGGTTCGGAAAGCGCTTCAACACGAACATCCATGCACCTGAGTAACTTGTATAATCGTCTTCTGATATAACATACGTTCGTGTAAATACATAAATATAAATATATATACACCTACATATATACGTCTGTGTTTGTACATATAAACATATGCATGTATTTATATATATACATCTCTATATACACATATATCTTATACATATATACACATATTTCTTGAGAATTCTCTCCCCATGTTGCCTTCTTTTTTGTGTTTATTGCCTTATACAAACACGTGTGTGTGTGTGTGTGTGCGTGCGTATAAAGTTTGACGGCCTGTCTCTTTTCTGTGTATATAATATATACACATTATATACAGAAATACACTGCATACACTCAAATATATAGACGAGTGTGTGTATATTTATATATATACATGGAACATGGATATATATATATATATATATACTTTATTATTAAAGCTGCAAAAACATGGCAAACAACTGCTACTCCGAGTTTCAGGTCCCGTTCGTCGGACACACACATGTTCTGGTCTAAGTATATTTTTAAGGCGTACATACGCAGGAATTTAGAATTCTCTTATAAATATTAAAGCAAACTTAATAATTTCCATCAGCAACCTCGCTGCCGCCACCACCACCATCGCAGCCACCACCACCACCACCACCACCACCACCATCACGACTACTGTCACCGCCATGATAAGCACGGGTCTCTACCACCGCCTCACCAACTACGTCCCCGCCCTTTCTTTTCTTTTATCTGGGTACATCCTGACCTACCCCACCCCTTTCCTCTCACTCATCTCATCCGACTCAAATACAAAGATTAGGTACATAACACACACACGCAAGTAATAA
>NC_068984.1:147022363-147024279 GCF_001194135.2 Octopus bimaculoides | reverse complement strand
TCCACCGCTCCCTCAGCATATTTACTGAATTACAATGGGGGTTGGTGCACTGAATGGATCTGATGCTCGGTAGCCGAGAGACTGAGCGAGACAGGTTTCAAGATAAAGCGAGGGAGCGACCCCAGAGATCAGCAACGAGGGGCTAGGGAGAGCGGGCGGTTGGGGAAAAGTCATCGGTGTGTGTGTGTGTGTGTATACGTACATGTATATATATGTCTGTGTGTATGCATACATACACATCTATGCATATCAACAGGGAGAAGAGCATAAGTCGAAGAAAATAGATAGATAGATAGACTGATAGATAAATAGACAGATAGACAGACAGACAGATAGATAGATAGATAGATAGGTAAATAGATAGATAGATAGATAGATAGATAGATAGATAGATAGATAGATAGATAGATAGATAGATAGATAGATAGATAGACAGACAGATAGATAGATAAAAGAGCTGTAACGTGAAAGTTAAAACGTTATAAATAAAATGACATATGTGACGTTGTGACAGAGATGCCGTTTCGATTTCGGCTTCTATATACACGTGTGTGTGTGTGTGTGTGTGTGTGTGACACTGTACTACGTCAGCATCTTTATGGCTATTGTTGCTTAGCTTGTGTATATTCATGCTCAACATACATACATATATATATATATATATATATATATATACATACACACATTCACTTATTTCTATATGTATGCACACGAGCAGGAGCATACACATACATACAATAAATACAGATATACATGCGTGTGTGTGGGTGGGGGAGAATATTTTATTTAAACTGTCTTAGTATATACAATTGAAACCGTTGGTAGGAGAAATAAGTTGTCAACAGTCACAGATTAGATAACAGAGATATGTGTGTGCGCCTCTGTATGTGTGTGTGTGTGCGCGTGCGTGCGTGTGTGTGTGTGTGTGTGTGTGTACAAGTCGTTGTGAAGATAAGAAAGAAGGCCTCGACCCTTCTATTATGAGTGTATTTGAAGATAAACGTTTGGCTTACATTATGTTTTGATACAAACAAGTTTACCATAATAAACTCTGCCAGTTTCCCCGATAGAAACAGCACACAAAACTGTCTTACTTACGAGACAGTCCTTAATTGTGTGGATGGTCTGTGGATGGGGAAAACATTGCGTGTGGGAGGACCCGTAAACGTTTACAGGCCGGCGAACTGTGTAGTTTGAGGTGGTGATAGTGATGGTGGAGGCAAAGTTATTGAGACAATTTAAACAAATATGACCTGAGAGAAATAAGCCCGTGTCGCTCGTGGCATACATTTAAACGACACAAATATATCAAAGACCATACTACATAAAATATTGATTGCTTAAAATTATTTTCACCTTTAAAAGATGTGTCATAATTACTAAATGAAAGTTAAGACCAGACCTACTCGAGAGAGGGAAATAAGTTCGAGAATCATGAAGTCTCCACAGAAGTCATGCCATTCAGGAAAAGGAGAGATTTATTGTCTGAATATAAATGGACAATTGAGGACGTGTCTTTTGGCTCAGTCACCAATCGTCTTGCTTATCTCCAGTAGCCAAAGGACTTTGGCTGATACAAACAAGAGAACACATTTACAGGCTTGCATGACTTAAACACAATTAGATAAGGGAAATAACTCAAAGTCACCTGTGGCATGTATTTGAACAGCATAGGTAAATACAGGTAAATCGAATACCGCCTTTACTTGCTTCAGTCATTTGACTGCGGCCCTGCTGGAGCACCACCTTAAAGGGTGTTAGTCGAAGAAATCGACCCCAGGACTTATTTTTTGTAAGCCTAGACCTTATTTTATCGGCCCCTTATGCCAAACCGCTAATTTACTGGGACATAAACACACCAGCGTCGGTTGTCACGTGATGACGGAGGGTAAACACAGACACATGCATATATATAT
>NC_068984.1:147017093-147021896 GCF_001194135.2 Octopus bimaculoides | reverse complement strand
GTGGAGTCGGCTATAAAAAGACATTTCGAGGAATCCCTCAGTTTCCCATAAAGTCTTGAAATATTTAGAGAAAATGAGAACAGTTGTGACATTCGCGCCTTTCTATCTATCTATCTATCTATCTATCTATCTATCTATCTATCTATCTATCTGTCTACCTGTCTATCTATCTGTCTGTCTGTCTGTCTGTACTGTCAATCTGTCTGTCTATTTCGTTTGACGCTGTAACTCTTCTCCCGGATCACTGCCCTCTCCGCCAATCACATTAATGTTATCGATTCAATTGACTCTGTCCTTTGCTTCTGCAAATATTTATATTTATAGAAGTGAAATTGTTTCCTATTATCAAGATTTCGTTTTCTTATTCATCCAACCAGATTGAATGAGTTTCCATTCTGTTTGCCAGGGTGGTAGTGTTGTTGTTGTTGTTGTTGTTGTTGTTGGTAGTGGTGGTGGTGGTGGTGACGATGATAATACTGACAAAGACGATAACGATGGTGATGGTGATGGTGATGGTGATGGTGATGGTATTTAGAGCAGAAAGGTAGTAATAAGTAATATTTCACTGGACTGGAATATGTTTTTACATAAAGAGATTTACGGTCATGGAAGAAGTGGTTTGGGCTGTCAACATGGCCGACTTACTCTATTGAACACAATAAAAAAGTAAAAAAGGCGCCGAAAATATTTACATAAATATTTCTTTGCTCCCGTTTTTCCAAACAGCGAAGATGAGGAATTTCATTCAAAAGTTTTGTATTTGCTTTATTTCTTTTCATTTCTAGATTTGTCTTTTGTTATTTTTGTTTTTTTTTTATTTCTTTTAAATTACTTGTTAACCGATTTGCAATTTGGAATAAGTAAAAAGTCAATCGAAAATTAGGTAAAAAAAATGATTTCAGACGAAATTTTCGTTTTACATACACACATTCACGCACGCACGCACGCACACACGCACACACACACACACACACGCACACACACACACGCACGCACACACACACACGCGCGCGCGCGCATATATATGTATGTATATGGTAAATTATGAAAAAGTTGATGTATGTTAGGTTTACACTCAGGTAAATTCGAAGAAATCTTTTACGTTTCGAGCATTCACTCTTCTACAGAACAGATGAATAAAGAAACAAAAATGGCGAGAAGAAAGAAGAAACGTGTATCAATTAAACTGTTGCCGCATATATACGACGGGTTTCTACACAGTTTCCCTGAACGAAATCCTCTCACAAGGTAATAGCCAGCTCGGAGCCATAGAGGAAGACAAATGCTCAAAGGATCGCGCTCTAGGACTGGAGCCGAAACCACGCAAAGAACCATGACAGATTCTTCAGCAAAGAGCTGTCAGAAAGCCTATGCTTGGTTTCAGTGATTGCATCGACAATGGGGGATGTTGATCCCCCCCTACTATGTCAGTCTGGTCCATATTTTATCGATCACCTCTTATTGAAGTGTTATGTTAGCTTTTCATAGAAATGTCTGTGTGTGTTTACTTTTATATTGAGTTAAAATAAAAACAATTTCACATTAAACTGAAGAATTAATTCATTTTGAACATATTCATAATGCTTTTATAAAAAGAGAGGTGGCATACACGCGCGTGAGAGAAAGAAGGAAAGAGAGAGGGAGATAGAGGGAGAAAGAGAGAGAGAGATTGACATAATTTCTGTTTGGCAAATCTATCAACCAATTTCATGCTCCAATAGATTACTGCTCAAGCTACTTTTCAGTGGATTCGAACCCACAACTGAAGAGAACGTATTATGTACAGGGTTATAGCAACGCCGATGTGAAAATGTATTTATCTATTTCTTGTAAATGAAAACAGTCGTAGTTGGTTGACTTAACCCGTCGTCAGGTGAAGAATGTTCATTCAGAATGCGAAGGCGGTCAGGTGTTAGATTGTTCTCGGATAAATGAAATATTTATTTAGTTACGTACACAGCAATATAATGTATACAGTTTTGTCGTACTTGTTGATTGTATCTGCATTCATTGGTCCACATTATTTATGTCCTCGCCTTCGAACACCCAAAACATACAGACTTTTAAATACGCGGACCTTCAGATATGCGTTGTTATTTCTACTGGTGTATGAATGCGTTTATGCATGTTTTTTATGTATGTGGTTTGTCGTGTATATGCTAAGCATGTTATGTGCGTGCGTGCGCATTTTGTTGTTACGTACTTTGTAGATATGTTATATTATGTAGATAGATAGATAGATAGATAGATAGATAGATAGATAGATAGATAGATAGATAGATAGATGTGTATATATACATACGTGCCCATGGATATTTTTCTGGCACACATAAAAAAATTCTATAGAATTTAAAGGTTAAAATATGTAAAACATGACAACTGAATGTCAAGAAAAAAAAAATTAAAAGAACTACAAAGAAAACACTAAAAAGTTACAGAGGCCACTCTCCGAAATATGGAACCTCGTATCTATGTTAGAAAACATTTTTCTTTTATTTTTATTTTAGTTGTTGTAAAGGTAAATATTAATTTCAAAAATGGCTACCAATTGTAAGTTAATTTCATCGACCTCAGTATTCAACTGGTACTAATTCCATTGCCTTCGAAAGAACGAAAGGCAAAGTCCACCTCGGTGGCATGTTTACTCAGTACATAAGACGGGCAAAGTGCCGTCAGATTCGGAAGCCATCTTGAGGCCGTGGTGGAAGCCAACGGCAGCTACTTCCATTAAATCGTTCTCCCAGACTTAATCTAATTGATATTTTTTGATTTTTTTAATTACTTCTAATTTTGTATGGGTTAGTGTGTTTTCTTTTCTTGTTCTGCAAGCTTCGCCCCAACTCCTTCTTTATATACGTATGTATGTTTGTAAAAAGTAAAGCACCCCCTTCGGTCACGAATGACCATGGCGTTGCATTTAGAAAGTTATCCTCCGTGTCACAAGTCCGGGCAAGGTTGTTTATGGAAGACCAGCAGTCACCCGTGCATACCAGCCTCTCCTCTCCATGCCACCGATGTTGTTCAACGGAAAGGCAAAAGGGACCGATACAGCTTGGCATCAGTGATGCCGCAACTCATTTCTGCAGCTGAGTGGACTCGAACAACGTGAAATAAAGTGTCTTGCTCAAGAACACAACGTACAGCCCTGTCCTGGAATCGTACTCACTACCTCATAATGCCTTCAGTATTATTTTTATGCGTTTGAGTGTAAAATATTTCCATATCTGTATATTTCAATACATCTCAAAGCTTCTAAAATAGCAAACTTTGTTTGCTTACATACACCGTAATTTCACATATAGCGTCTACAAAAGCAATATTTATAAGTTCAAAAAAAAAAAAAAATTGCAGAAGAATTTGTTAGGAGGCAGTTTAGCTTAAAGGTAAAGCACTATGACCGGTAGTCACCGGCATGTAAGTGAGTCTCACGGCTGACTGCTAACATTTTTCTGCAATATAAGGATGTTCTATGATATTCAGCATTATTATTATTATGCATTTGAGAGTAAAATATTTCCATATCTGTATATATATATATATATATATATATATATATATATATATATATGTGTGTGTGTGTGTGTGTGTGTGTGTGTGTGTGTGTGTGTGTGTGTATGAATGCATGCATATATATTTGTATGTGTTTATATTTAACTATACATAGGTATATACCTGTATTCATCAAGGGCATGTTGAAGAAGTACATTTACATTCAATTTAAAATGAAATTGCTTTCAAATTTAGATCATAGAGCAAAGCACTAGTGCATGTGTGTGCTTGTTGTGTCTCTATGTATGTGTGTGTGTGTATGTGTGTGTGTGTGTGTGTGTGTGTGTGAATATATGTATCACATTCCGCCCTCTCTCATTCTCTCTCTCTATAAAAGTTGCTCTTTCTGTGCATGCATGTGTGTGTATGTGTGTGTGTGTGTGCGTGTGGCCATAACATTCCTGTTTTCCTTACCCACCACCTTCTCTCCCACTCTGTCACTTCTCTTTTCGCCACACCCTATCTCCTTAACTACATACAAGTTAATTAATTAGTTATTAATATTTTACTAATTTTTTGCAGCTCTATCCCCGCAGGACGGCTTTTAATTACATCTCAATATTGAACTTAGTAAAATGAAGCGTGTTGCTGTTGTTGCTGTTGTCGCTGTTGCCGTCGGTGTTTCTGGTGCTTGGCTCCAGGTCAATTCCATACATACACACATATGCATGAAAACACATGCGCACGCATGCGCCCGCCATTCTATACAAAAAAGTATAACTATATATTGTAGACAACAGTGTATTTAATAGACAGACATTCTCAATAGAAAATATGCCGGACTAACCTCAATCACTAACTACATTCGGCAATTGTCTATAGAAACACTGCTACCAAACACGATATTATTAAGGCTGCTACTTCGAAAAGACAGATTTGCATACGATAACGCATCCCTGGCAGTCAGTTTCATTGATAAACTGCTAATTTAATAACAATGTTTTATCTCAATGGTATTCTGCACTACAGGCTCCCACACGCATACGCACACATGCACTTATACGATATGTATATAGTATATCATATATGTATATATGTGTGTGTATGCGCGTGCGTACAAAAACACCAAGATATATATATACATACAAACATATAGAGTATATATATATATATGTGTGTGTGTGTGTGGTGTATTCTGTTAAAAATGTAGTAGAGTACAGTATAAAGGTCGTCTACCATCAGATTTACCCTGTGCTATCCAGTAGTAGACACCTATAATATATATATATATATATATATATATATATAGACACA
>NC_068984.1:147015829-147017083 GCF_001194135.2 Octopus bimaculoides | reverse complement strand
ATATATATATATAGACACATAAGTATGTGTTTGGACAATAAGTCACACCACAATGGAATTCAACATACTATATTAGACACATACAAACACACAAACACAGACACATACACAAGCACACGCACACACACACACACACAACCAGAGGAATTTCAGTTGGATTTAGAAAACCAGTTCTAGTTTAAATTAAATAGAGCGCATTATGTTTATTGCATAGATATTGTGAAGTGTCACTTCATGCCTGACAGTCGGTCTCCTCCTCCTTATCCCCTCCTCCCCTTTATCATCATCATTAACATGTCTTATTGTACGTATTGTAAGCACTCCCATGCAAAATGACTTTCGTTTTTTTTTATCTTTCAATAAATTTGTTACGAGTTATAGTTGCATTGAAACAGGAATGTTAGAGACATCCGTGGCCTTTTGGCTTTTCAGAAACTGTTCGTCTTAAGAGCAGTATGATATTCATAGTTTCAATACAATGCATACACACACACACACACACACACACACATACACACACACACACACACACACACACACACACACACACACACACACACACACACACACACACATATATGAAAGAAAAAATGGGATTAAAACATCCTGGCAGATATCAAGTAACCACTCAGTATATGTGTGTGTGTGTGTGTGTTAGAGGAAAGGGACAACAAAATGCAAGGCAGGACGAATATCTCAAGCCATTTATAATAATTTATTTAGGATAAGGTGAATTTGAAGTCTTACAGCTGTTTCTAGGATATCCCAAGGCTAGCATGTCTGTACACTGGGCATTCCATCATCAGAGAGAAGGTGAGTATGTATGGAAGTTCTAGACAGGTAAATCCACAGATTATAAAGAATAAAACAGATTAAAGATTAAAAGTAGACAGAAGAATACAGAAGGAGAATAAAGGTTCTATACCTTCACAGCCTATACCTTCACGGAATTTAAATGATGAACTGTGAAATTTATTCTCCTGTCTGTAATCTACGATCTACTTTTAATCTTTATTCTTGTATTTTATTCATTATAATCTGAATTTCCCTGTCTAGAACTTTCATACATACTCACCATCTCTCTGATGACGAAATATCCAGTGTATGGACATGCTAGCCTATCACTTGGGATATCCCAGAAACACCTGTAAAACTTCAAATTTATCTCACCCTAGTAAAATTATAATAAATGACTTGAGATAATCATCCTGTCTTGTTCTTTGTTGTCCTTTACCTCTAAAGTATATATATATA
>NC_068984.1:147015109-147015685 GCF_001194135.2 Octopus bimaculoides | reverse complement strand
ATATATGTATGTATATATACACACACACATATATATATACACACGCACACGCGAGCAAACATATACATATACCCATAGATAGATAGATAGATTTGTATGTATCTGTGGCTGCTCGTAGATATATGTAGGTGGTGGTGGTGATGGTGGTGGTGGTTGTGGTGGTAGCAGTGGTGGTAGCGTATGTAAGTTGTGTCATTGTTCATTAATCCATATATTCTAAACCACCTGCTTATAATATGGAATCTTAGTGCACCAGCACCAACGCTACCACCTTGGCCATCCGCACGAACAACAACAAAAACAAGGGCCAACAAATAAGCAGTAAAGGTAACAACGCCTGCAACAACAACAAAAATAAATAAATAAGAGTTCGTTTCGGAAGAAAGAAGAACGCTGAAAACAACACAAACAAGAAGTATATTGCTAACAGAACGAACCACCACCACCACCACCACCACCACCACCATCAACAACAACAACAGCAGCAGTGGCAGCGACAGCAGCAACAGGATCTTCAATTAAATGAAAGTAAGTTTTTTATTAAAATCTCCTTTAACCAGTCAATGGAGAGAGTAG
>NC_068984.1:147010890-147014383 GCF_001194135.2 Octopus bimaculoides | reverse complement strand
TATATATACACACACACACACATACTAACACTTACTAACACTCGCATACACTCAGACACCAGGTGTCTCATATGTGAAACAATTCGGAATGTATATGCTGCTTTACTTATTGAGCATGTGGTGTCCACAAATACCCCTACATACAGACATACCAACACAAGCATACTTTCACACAAATTTAGAAAACACGGTTACACACGCACATGAACACATAAACACTGTTACCTACTCACATACTTTTGCATCCACGAAATCTAAACATAGTGATAGACAACATATGAAGAACAAAGCAAAAGACGGAGAGCTTACAAGCGACAAGACGGTTCACCATTCGTATTTGGATTATGAAGTTTGCTGCGTCATTAATGAAGACTTTATCGCAAAAACAATCTGCAGACGATAAGACTGCGTTTGTAGATATGTTTCATAAAATGTCGAATATCTGGCTCGAACTACTGCGCAGCGTAGAGTTACGTTTCTTTACATCTCAGTCTCCTAAGTTTTACATATTTCTGCAGTCGATAGTCAATATAATAAATACATGTTGCAGTCTAGCCCCAACTCTGCCGAGACTGAATAAACCTACGTTCAAAGGCGTTGCGCCTAAATTTATCCGTTTTTCACTTAGCTACAATTAGCCATTTCAGCCTCTTTTTACAATTTATTGGCTTCTTTAAAGACAGAATATAATCTCTTCGAGATCATTGCTTGTTATTTGTATTAGTTCTCTGTTATCCTTTACAACATCTACTTGTAGTCTATCCTAAGATACCTGGTAATACTTTTCTAGATACATCAGGCTTCTTCCTTTTTGTATTTTAAGTCTTTCAGATACGAGATGATGACTTCCAATTGCAATCATTATTTTTGTTTTTGTCTGTCAGCGATTGGTGTAATATATTTATAATGTTGTATCCTAAACTCTATTTTCATCTACATGTGTGTGTGTGTGTGTGTGTGTGTGTGTGTGTGTGTGTGAGCGTGCGTGAGTGTGTGTGCGTGTATATGCGTGGTTTCTAACATGGGAAAGCTACAATTGTAAGGTATTGCTCGTGTCTGTATATGTGTGCGCGTGTTTAAAAGGGAAACATACCGGA
Organism: Octopus bimaculoides; assembly: GCF_001194135.2. Classification (NCBI taxonomy): domain Eukaryota; kingdom Metazoa; phylum Mollusca; class Cephalopoda; order Octopoda; family Octopodidae; genus Octopus; species Octopus bimaculoides. The sequence goes on along the minus strand of NC_068984.1, from coordinate 147,013,286 downwards.
CGGGAAGACGTACGGGTACTTTACACATCCTTCGTATGTATATAGGATAGTTGCTGAGAACAGAACGGTTGCTTTTGTGATGGTAGCTACAGTTTATATTACCTGAAAATCATATCACCATACATTTGGTATATCTACAAGAAAAGCAAGAAGCGGCATCGTAATGGTGTTGCTGTTGTTGTTGTTGTTGTTGGTGGTGGTGGTGGTGATGGAGGTGGTGGTGGTAATGATGCTGGTAATAGTGGAAGGAGGATGTAACAATTGTAGCATCTTATGTACAGAAGAAATTGAATACTCAGGTTTATGGAAACCTGATACACTTGAGCTTTACACACACACACACACACACACACACACACACACACACACACACATACATACACACATACATAATACACATATTTAAATAATTTTTTTGTTGTTTTAAGCGTTTTGCGGATTAAAAAATCTTGAGGACTACATAAAACGACCCTACAGTGACCTATATGCGCATGTGTGTGTGTGTGTGTGTGTGTGTGTGTGTGTGTGTGTGTAGTGTGTGTGTGTGTATGTGTCTGTGTACACATGTGTGTTAGATTTCTGGCCTGATAAAACGAAGTATATTCTTTGCAGTAAAACTTCGAATTTCTTTCGTTCTGATCTTAAAAAAAAATTCCTTCTTAATCTATTTTGGGATCTGACTTGACCCTAACCACTTGCAGACCATGGAACCACTTGGAGCCTCTAGAAACTCTATCAATTAAAGGAAGAGAATACGTGTGAGAGTGAGAGGAGGGAGGAGAGAGATGAGAACTGAAGTGGTGAATGGTAAGAATAGTGAAAAGGATATTCGACGAGACGGAAACGTCATCGTAGCAGATGTCTGTCTGTGTGTAAAGGAGTCAGATACTTCGCGTGGCATTTTAAAAGCATTTCCCTGTCTTTCCTTTAACTCCATTCACGTGCAGGGACACAAAAGTTTTGTTGGGGTTGGGGTGAAGAGGACGAAAGGGCGAAAGGAACAGAGAGAAATGAAGCAAAGAAAAGTTAGAAAGGAACAGGAAAGTCTTTTACTCTTTCTGTTTCTTTTTTTTTAATTTTCTTTTTCACGACTTTGTCCCAAACAGGGCTTGAAGCCACTGATGCGTAAAGGACTACAAAGAAGGAAAAGAACGTGTCTACGAATTCAAAAGATGCCGATTGGCGAAGGGTTTGAGGGACTGAAGCTTACAGACCAGAAGAAGACAAAACGAAGATGGTGGTTCCAGAAAGAATCTATTCGAATAAAAAAAACAAAAAAACCTTATGATTAACGAGAAACTCAACAGACAAACGATGTGCACCAGGGACAAGAAGCGGGTGACACGTTTAAAGGCTTTTAACGAGGGTACAAAGCCAGAAAGTTTATCGGAACGATGATCAGGGCAGTGTTACAAAAGAATAAAGCGTGACCCGGCGGTTGATGAATGAGCAAAAGAGGGCCCTTAATTCTTTGATGGAGTCGTTGAAACGCTGCTGTGACGTCCGATGTGTCTTGGGCATTTTAGATTTGGCAGAATCGATCCTTTGCAAGGTCTAAACACAGTCGATTTCATCGGAAGGAGACAAAGTAACACATTGAAGAATTATAGAAAGACAGAAGTGGATGCCAGTACAGTACTTGTACTTCATTTATCGACCCTTGGAAAGACAAAGTTGACTTTGTTAGGATTTGATCTCAGAACGCAGAAAAGGTTACTGCAAAGCAATATGGCCGACGGTCTATAAGATGGGCTGCAGCCACAGTCTCTGTCTATTAAACTTCACTTAAGGCATTTGTGAAAGTGAGGCTGGTATTGAACTCGGATCTGCGTCACTGTGGAACAAACTTCTTAGCCACAAAGCTATATCTGCACCTTTACCAATGTTCATAAGCCAATGTTCATACGATTAGCATTTATTCCTTTGTCATCGCTTTTTGTTATATACACACACACACACACACACACACACACACACACACATACACACATACATGCATACATACATACATACATACATACATACATGATGATGCGTGAGTATGTGTGTGTGTGTGTGTGTTGCGTGTATGACAAGCACATATATATCTATAGCCACAAACACTCACACACATACATATATATATATATATACACACATATATATGTATTTATATATGTATTTATATATATGTATTTATATATATATATATGTATATATATATAAAGTGTAGTATATATATATATAAATATGTGTGTGCGTATGTGTGTGTGTGTGGTGAGAGAGAGAGAGAAAGAAGTATCGTTGAGCCTGTGGTTTGAACACAGATTCGGATTCAAATTGCATTTATACACACTAACATTCGTGTGTATGTGCGCGCGCGTGTATATATATATATATATATATATATATATATA
>NC_068984.1:147010691-147010880 GCF_001194135.2 Octopus bimaculoides | reverse complement strand
TATATATATATATATATATATATATATATACATACATACATTCATATATACATATATGTATGTATATGCATATATATATATGTATATACATATTATTCATGCATACTCTCATATATATAGTTGTATATATAGTTGTATATATATATATATACATATATATATATATATATATATATATATATATATATA
>NC_068984.1:147010004-147010681 GCF_001194135.2 Octopus bimaculoides | reverse complement strand
AGAGAGGGGGGGAGAGAGAATGTGTGTGTGAGAGGGACAGAGAGAGAGAGAGAGAGAGAGAGAGAGTAATTCATGATATTGGATATCGCCATGCTAGAAGATAACATCAGAATGCAACTTATTAAACTGACACAGATATTCGAGAAGAGGGTATCAAATATTTGTTGAAACCATGCTTTCTCGGCTGTCTCATCCCCTCCCCTTTCCCTCGTCCTCATCCTCCTAAATCTCCTCCTCCTCCTCCTTCTACCATACCGTTATATTTGGTATTTTTAGTATTTTTTTGTTCACACATACATATACGCACGCACGCACACACACCCACAACTACACTCATGTACAGACATACACACACTCTCATGACGCGTCTGTCGTCGCTTGAATATGAAGAAGATAGCTGCATGGAAAAATTATACGTATGAAATACGAGTTTACACACACACACACGCACACAAGTAGGTAGACAGACAGACAGGCTGACAGATAGATATACAAATGTATGTGTGTGTGTATGTAAATATAAATATATTCTTTTGACTGAACACTATTCAATTTTTTTTCTCCGTGTTTTTCTCCTTGTCTCCGTATTCTTTCTGTTGAAGAGCGTAGCTCGAAACGTCAAAGACTTTCCGTATTCCCGAGCGTCATACTAATATATACTTTTGTTATTTACACCA
>NC_068984.1:147005217-147008704 GCF_001194135.2 Octopus bimaculoides | reverse complement strand
ACCGTATATCACAGAAAATGTCATTTGTGTAAAATGGGGTAACATTAGGTTTATCCATGAAGAGAAAAGCCTACGGAAAAGACCATGGTAACCTCAGTAGGGAATAGACACATGAGAGCGAAGTGCTCTCTCTCTCTCTCTTTTTTTTTATTTTTTATTTTTTTTCTCGATTTATAGGATCATGCTCAAAGAGGTATAGACAGACAGATAGATAGATAGATAGATAGATAGATAGATAGATAGATAGATAGATAGATAGATAGATAGATAGATAGATAGATAGATATCAAACATAATTTAAAAGCAGAATACAAGGAATAATCCTTTGTGTTCTGTTTTTAATTTATGTTTGATATATTCTTTCACCTCTGCCACTATCTGGCATATACAGGTGCTTACACTTATCAAGTATTCCCTCTAAACTTACAGTAGCTAGCTAGCTAGCTAGCTAGATAGATAGATAGATAGATAGATAGATAGATAGATAGATAGATAGATAGATAGATGCATACATACATACATACATACATACATACATACATACATGCACAGACACACGCACAGTACGGGAGAGAGAAATATATGCATATATTAATACACACCTTACACTCTTACGTATGGAGCTATGTGTGCATGTGTGTAGGTGTATATGTGAGCATGTTAGCATAAATACGTTGAAAGAAATGACACTTCACATAATGCTTTAAAGATTTAATGTAAAAAAGTAAAGTGTCAGAAAAGAAAGAAAGAAAAAAGAACGACCTACCAACACAAGATTCATTGACACGAGTTGAAATGTCAGAGTGTCATCTCACAAGAAATATAATAAAGCAAACATTGTCACATCGCCTAAACAAAGTTCGTCCAACGACCATAATATAGTACACACACACACAATTATACACACTCATATACACGAGTAACTCAGTCGTTGATTATCTTGCTAGAAATAATAGCCAAATATTCTTTTATCGTCTCAGAAAGCCCACATTGAAAATATAACCATGTATGTATAGAGTCAAAAAGGTTTGCTGTTCGCTTTTCTATTCTAGAACCTAGAACATAACTGCACTTCTTAGCATACTGGTGTATATAAAAGCCTGTAACTTTCATTGTGTTATATTTTTACCAATAATACTGAAGAAGTGTGTCAAAGCGAGTGCTGTGTAACAGAACTTTCGGGTTTACGTAATTAGCGGGTGCCAGCTTTCTGAAACACGTGTGCATTAAACAAAACAAACCTCAGTTATATTTACGGTGATTCTTCGATGTGTGTTTGTGTGTGCGTATGTGTGTGCGCGTGCACGTACAATTCATATTTGAGGCTCTGATGAAGCTGCAAGGTATTGCTCAGACACTCAACTATTAGTCCACCGTATTAATAGCGGAAATAACTGTAAGCCAATGTTCATACGATAAGCATTTATTCCTTTGTCATCGCTTTTTGTTATACACACACACACACACACACACACACACACACACACACACACACACACACACACACACACACACACACATGCACACATACATGCATACATACATACATACTTACATACATACATACATACATGATGATGGCCGTCCACTCGTGATCGAGGAAGACCATTGCTGACCTTCAGGAACATTGTGCACTCTAAGACTAACTTACATCTTGCATTTGCGGCTCCGTTGGTGGCTAAAGAGCCCTGCTCTTGACAACTATACACGACAGCAAACATTGCAGACCAAGCTTTCACCATTCACTACGCTAACAGTGCGCACGCTTAAATTCTTCATGCAGGATACGTGCTCTTTGAAAGACGTCGACCCCTTCCTTAACCTGCTTTCTCCATACATACATACGTACATACATACATACATACATACATACATACATATATATATATATATATATATATAATACATACACACACACACACACACACACACACACATATATATGTATGTATGGTTTGTGGAGATAGAGTGAAGGAATGAGATATAGGAGAGACTAACAGACAGACGGTTGCTATACATGATATACATTAGCTTCTCAAAGTGATAAAATGAAATGCCAAGGTAAAAATGAGGAATTTCAATAGCCGAACATAGTAACGGAATATGTTTGAGAATAACTTAACACTCGTAGACACACATAGAAGACATACGTAGAGTGATATGTGTATGTTAGTGTTTATATATGTGTGTATGTAAGTGTTTATATAGTGTAAGCATATGCACACCACACATACACGTGTGTGTGTGTGTGTGTGTGTGTGTGTGTGTGTGTGCGTGTGTGTGCGTATGTGTGTACTTGTGTGCCTGTGTGTGTGAATGTATAGCAAGCTGCATCTCTCATTAAAGTAGTCAAAATAGCAACAGTCATACAAGTGTTTGTGCGTGAATATATGGGTGTATGTGAGTACACACACAATCAAACACACACGTACACACATTATAAAGGTATGTATCGGCTTTGCTCCAGTATGGCCACGTTATAGAACTTCGCATGTATATACAAGAGCATTTGTATGCTTGTGCTCAAACTAGGAACGGTATAACAGAATAACGCGCGCGCGCGCGAACACACACACACACACACACGGATAATATATTTATATATATATATATATATAGCATCGCTGCTTCGTCATCGCCATTTTATGTCCACTTTCCATTTTGGCATGGCTTGGACTGATGGCCATACTTTGAGTGAGCCCGTCTTGGTAGACGCTGCTTGTTTAGATATGTTGGAAAATCGCCTCTAGCACGTGAGCTCCACTTTTGACTGGGTTTCGATGGCCTGATGCACCTTCCTGCAGCGAAAGACTTTAATAGTGTACGTTTCTGTGGCACCAGTACTACAGAGGTCGTCATGCCCACAGCACGACTGAAGAGAATTTTTTAACTCCCACGTCTTTTCGCTCGCCATTTTCTTAACACAGTGAGTGGCTAAAAGAATAACACACACGCACAAACACACATATGCACACACACAAACGCACAGACACGCACATACAAATTTGTTATTATATAATTATTTGATGATCTAATATGTATATGAGTGATTACATCTAAAAAAGAAACAAAGATATTAAATGTATCAGGTTACGATTTACAAAATTAACGAGATTAGCGTCTTTCGTTAAATACTTTAAGGATGCACACAAAACCCAAACATACACAAACACATATTTAAAGAAACACAACAGCAAGGCACACATACGCGCGCACACACACACACACACACACACATACATGTAAACATACACACACATACGAAATATGTACATGTATATGTGCACGTATGCCTGTGTACATATGTATGGATATTTTTAGAATTTTTAAATATATATTCATTTTCCCCTCTCAAGCGAGGAGCTTCTCCGATATGTGATATACACGTGTGTGTGTGTTGAGAGAGCGAGAGAGAGAGAGAGGGAGAGAGAGAGAGGGAGAGAGAGAGGGAGAGAGAGAGGGAGGGAGGGAGAGCAACTACATCATG
>NC_068984.1:147004465-147005068 GCF_001194135.2 Octopus bimaculoides | reverse complement strand
ATATATATATATATATATATATATATATATATATACAAGGAGAATTATAATTGCCACTAAATGTGACTATATATGAGTAACAAAGGTGTATGGCCGTTTCAAGCAACTCCTTTAGTTGATTAATGAAAACATTAGATCGTTGCAAAGAAACCATTTTCCTCAGATGACAGCATAGACTTCACACACAAAGGACAAACCAACTGCTTTGACATATTCATGTCACGAACGGGGCTCAAATACATTGATCCTGCAATTAATATCTTTGGCAGAATGAATTTAGAAAAATAGTCAATGTAGTGTGGGACCTACGAGAATTTAGAAGTTAGTAGAGAATATAGTGGGGGTAGGAATAATTGAGAATAGTGACCTAGTTACCTACACTTCGAAGACGATAGGGGGAACGAGAAATAGGAAACTGCGAACAGCGTCTCAACCAATCTATTTGAATAAATGTGATGCTGCTCCTCTTAACCGGTCGTACTTTCCCCCTCTTTTCTATGCTCTGTACATACTCTGGTGCACATGTGTGTTATGTATATGTATGTATGTATATATATATACATATATATATATATATATATATATATATATATATATATATAT
>NC_068984.1:147002713-147003744 GCF_001194135.2 Octopus bimaculoides | reverse complement strand
ACACACACACACACACACACACACCTATATATGTCATATATTTACACATATTTGTGTGTGTGTGTGTGTATGAGTGTTTCTGTTTGTAATTAGTCAGCCATACGCACCCACAAACCTATGGCTACGCGAAATGGTTCACGGTGGTTCAAGATAAGCCGTAAGAATTTTTAATTCAGAATGCACATGTGTATTCTGCCATTAGTAAATGCTTAAGAACTGATACTCCGTCAGTTGCGACGAAGACTATTTCTTTTGTTTGATCAATGGATCTTCGTCGGTTTCAGGGATGAGAATACAGTTGTTCCATCAACTGGTCAGACAGTCTACTCACTGGTTTAGCGAGCAAAGTGGCCGAATGTTCCGCAGAAACGCATGCATTTGATGTAATTTTTCGGCAAAAGAAGTGGACATAAGTCGGCATGGGTGGTATGCGTTAGCCCCTAAATTACAATATATTGATCCAGCCACGTGGGATCGAATTGGGCACTTTCTGAGAGCTAAGTGAATTTTCCATACTGACATACCTGTAAGTCTATTGCAAAGAAACAAACATACACGAACAACTACATATGCGCATGCACACGGGTTATACGCATGTATAAACCATTCATGTCTATATATATACGTTTATTTATGTATATATGTGCGTGTGTGTATACACACACATAAGCACACACATACATGTACAAGCACACATACATGTATATGTATACATAAACACATACATACAGTCACATAAACACATACTTAATTCTTAATTTTTTTTGTTTCACAGATCATCCGTTCTTATCTGTTATAGATATGGTTGTGCACTCTAGAAATTAGTTACGAAAAACATCGATGCTCAGAAAACTCTATAAAAGAGAATAATGCCAACTCTACAGTATTGTGTGTGTGTGTGTGTGTGTGCGTGTGCATGTATGTATGCATGTATATATAAATATATATATATATATTAATTATATATATATGATTAATTATGTTTATATATATATATATATATATATATATATATATATATATATATATAT
>NC_068984.1:147001624-147002703 GCF_001194135.2 Octopus bimaculoides | reverse complement strand
ATATATATATTAATTATATATATATGATTAATTATGTTTATATATATATATATATATATATATATATATATATACATGCATACATACATGCACACGCACACACACATATATATATATAAAGGATATATATATATATCCTTTATTTCTTTCACTTATCCTCTCTCTTGTCCCCTTTCCCCTCTGCCCGTTGCTCACATGTGACTACAAGCCATTTTTCTCGTCTTTCTGTCTTTTCTAGATGGGATGTCCACTACCTGGACGTCACTTCTCTCGCCTCTCGATGTCTTTTCTTCTCTCTTCTATTTATTCTACATCCTTTCAAAATTTCTCCCACCCGTTACCCATTACAATTCGTCTTAACTTAACAGTCCTAAACGGTTGTCTTCGTCGATTGTTTACTTGTACGTCCACTCTGGTGTCCTTTGTTCGTTCGAGGCCCGAACGCTCCACAAATTTTATATTTCTAAAGTTTCTGGATGCTGCTATTATATGAAGTCTTCTTGTCTTGTTAAAAGCACGCAACAGATCGGCAACTGAGGAGGAGTCAGACTTCTTTTGCTATTTTGTCTCGTACTTGTCTCTCGTTATGTGTTTACGTATTTTTCGCTCGTTGATGATGTCCTGTACATAATCTGTATTTTTTCATGTTTATTATATTATTATATATCAGTGGCGACTCCGGCACTCAGGCTGTTCGGGCTTAGCCTGAATATAAATTTAGTAAAGTAAACGTATATTTGCAAGCTGATTTAATTTCTGCGAACACTGACTTCAAGTTGTATGTCGTATGACCAAATTTGGCCAAATGAGTTTTTTCCAATATTTAATTTTGCTTGCGATAGTCGGTTCTTTTGGTCAAACTATCGTATCTCCAGCTACTTCGGATGCTAAAATATGAAACTTGTCAAACTGCAGTACAACGGTTTTGCTAGTGTAAAAAGAAACGGAATGAGGAAACTAACTTTTCGTTTTCTGAATAAACGTTTTGGAGTGTCGACGCTTTTGCATAACAGCAACGATACACACACACACACACACACACACACACACACACACACACACACACACACACACACACA
>NC_068984.1:147000653-147001117 GCF_001194135.2 Octopus bimaculoides | reverse complement strand
TATATATATATATATATCTTTCCACCTATCTATCTATCTATCTATCTATCTATCTATCTATCTATCTATCTATCTATCTATCTATCTATCTATATGGGTAGGCAGAGAGACAGACAGACAATTACATAGATACACATACATATGTATGTACGTACGGATGTATGTATGTATGAATGTAAGTATGTGTGTCCTATTTGCATAAGACTTGATGTGCGTTACAGCTAACAAACAGGTGTGTTCTCTGCTCTGCCACTCGAACCTGTCATGCGTCATAACCAATTATCGATTTATATAATGCAAATTGTCATGTAGACTTGCGTGTACATATCAATATACATATACCCATATATATACATACATGTATACGTACACACATACATATATTCATATATACACACAAGTACACATATCTACAGATGGATATATGCATATATGTATGTGTGTGTGTGGGGGGGGGGGGGGGG
>NC_068984.1:146998029-146999930 GCF_001194135.2 Octopus bimaculoides | reverse complement strand
ATATATATATATATATATATATATATATACATACACATGCATATTTTCATACGTACACACATATAGTAATTTATTTACACACCTATAGACATACACACACGCATACATATACACAAATTTTAGTACAAATCTTAGAATAAGCAGCAGGGATACTCTTCTTCTCCTCCTCCTCCTCCTCCTCCTCCTAAGTAACGGGGACGTAAACACACCAACACCAGTCGTCAGGCGATGGTGGGAGATAAACACAGGTACAAAGATACACACACACGCATAAATATACAGAGCCAGATATTCCTGTGTGTGTGTATATGTATGTATGTATGTATGTATGTATGTATGTGTGTATGTGTGTGTGTGTGTGTATGTATGCACATATATAACCTTTTGTGTATGCGTATAGATCTTATAAACCAGTTTGAATGTGTATACGCATGTATGTATAAAAAGACGAAGGTGGGCGTAGTGGAAAAGGGACGGCTGTCAGCCCATCTGTGATGTCTAACCATACGTGTATGTATGTATGTCACTATAACTTACTCCTACCCCCCTCTTCACTGATCTGATACCTCTACCTACCCACCAAACGCGTATCTCAATATCAACAAAATGGCTACCGTAAATTACCCAAGGGGTGCCTTCTGCACACTAAATACACAGATGCTAGCTTCTCCCATGTAACATAGTAAATTTGAAAATTTTCGATTAACCGAGATAATCTGGGCAATTAGTTGATAGACAGTCTCCCTTGAAGGGTATTTGAGATCTAAAAACAACAAATAGTGTGAGAAGCTAAATAGATTTAATTAACTGAAATTTCGAAAATATAGATAATGAAAATTCGCTCCAGTGTTTCTTGTTTCTTTTTCTTTATATTCCACAAGATTCCTCGATAAAAAAAAAAGTACCGGACTTAAAATTTAACTACTGGGGCGATTTGTTCAACTAAACGTTTCAAGGTGATGCTCCAGTGTGGCCGCAATCCGAAAACTTAAATCAGTAAAAGGCAAAAGAATGAAAATTCCCTCCCCTGCTACATTTTTCTTTTGCCCCACCCTCTCCTTACACCCAGTTGCAATCAACTGATTTTATTGGAGTGATCTTCCTTGATTTTTAATTTGAGATTTTAAACACTCTTCAATGGCTGACACCTTAAAACATTTCGTTTTTGCACTCGGTTTGGAAGATTCTTGATATAAACTCGCATATTAAAATATATTCTATCGTATCCCAGGATGCAGTGAACCGGTGTGTGTGTTTACTATTGGCACGATGACCCTCCTGAGAGATAATAAAACACTTCAATGGAGTTTTTGTTTATCGAAAACTCTAGTTTCTCGAAGTTTCTCTCTCCTTCTTGTCACCACATTTCGTTCGTCCAGTTATCACATTACTCTTCCTCTCTTTTTTGCATTGTCTTCCTTCACTTGCAACGAAGTAAAAACAACATATTTTGTCTTTTTTTTTACCACCTATCTGACGATTTTTCTTTTTTCTTTTTCTTTTACGCATGTAAAATCTGGCAGCGTATCTGTCTTTCGATTTAGCTATACGTCACTCTATCTATCTATCTATCCATCTATCTATCTATCTATCTATCTATCTATCTATCTATCTATCTATCTATCTATATATCTGTCTGTCTGTCTCTCTGTCTCTCTGTCTATCTATCTGTCTGCCTATCTGTCTATCTATACATACATATATATACATACACACACGCACATAAATGTATATATGCATATATGTATGCATGTGTTTTTGCAGTGTACTTCACCACTTGAACTGATACTTAATTTATCGACCTCAGCAGAATTTGATAATAATAATAATAATAATAATAATAATAATAATAATAATAATAATAGTTTCAAATTTTGCCATAAGGGCAGCCATTTTGGGGG
>NC_068984.1:146991935-146994586 GCF_001194135.2 Octopus bimaculoides | reverse complement strand
TATATATATTACGTCCTCACTTTGTTGTTTTTTTGTTTTTTTGTTATTGTGTTTTTGAACTATATATATATATATATATATATATATGTATATATACAAACATATATATATATAACTCGTACACATTCTTGTCAATATGTATGTTTGAGTGTGTATATATGTGTATATATTTGTACATATGCATATATATACATATACATATATATTCATTCACATACAAACATAGCTACATATACACATACGTGTATACATACATACAACCCGTGCGCGCGAACACACACACACACACACACACACACACACACACACACACACACACACACATACTATCATATATACATATACAGATACACATATAGTTTGCAAGTTGTAGTAGTATTTCAAGCAAAATGAATATTAATCACTCATTACTCCTGAGACGGAGTGAATGTTTATAGAAACTACTCTTAAAAGTTGTGCGCCATCTAAATAAGTGAGCTTTGAAGAAAAATAAATTGTGGAAAATAAGTTTCTTTTGCATCTAAAAGTATCTTCTGTCTTAAATTCCTTTCAAGCTATTGAACTTGGCCTCAATCTTCATCGATTTATATATATATATATATATATATCATGCTTTTGTTCTACTTTTCACCATTACTTTTATGGAGCCGGGTACAGTTATAGTAATTGTAGATATCCCATTTTGTGTTCTGAGACTCCAATATCATTCGTCCCTTCATGTCGTGCCAGAAGGATAGAATATTAAAGTTGTACAGGGGATGGAGTGGAGAAGACAGAACATATAAATGACAAAACGAGGTTCAACAGCCACTACGGAGATATTACAGCAGTATTGTATAAAGTTTTTGACTTTGGTGTCTTTAAGTTTAACATCCATTTCGGCCATGAAGATGCTGGAAGTCCTCCACATATTTATACTTCGCTGAAGTTTGTACTTTTGAGTTGTATCATTCAACGCTAAAGGACATTACGGTTCATAGTACACAGCAGATGTGTGCGTGTGTAGATGTGAGTATGTGCGTTTGTGTGCTTACATACATATACACATATGTGTACATACCACTATATGCATGTATGTGTGTATGCATGTATGTATGTATGTATGTATGTATGTATGTATGTATGTATGCATGTATGTATGTATGTATGTATGTTTGTTTGCAGAGAAAGAGAGACTCCACTCTGAATCGTATCAGGGAGATTTATTACAGCATCGGTCGAAATACTTTGGGTGTTTATTCCGATTAACAAATCATGAGTTCAGGTTTTGCCATGATTTTCTTGTAAGCAAAAAACCGAGTCATCTGGTTTAACGCCATAAACTCGACCTCGGGCACCTGTTGTGGAGTTATTCGGGCCGCAGATCTTCCGTTTGAGGCTTCCTTTCTCTCTTCCCACCTCCACTAGCTTCAAAGTCCCACCTCCACCATCTTGTGTGTTCCCATGTGTACTGACCTTCCTAAACATTATTTACTATTAGGAGGTGTTGGACTTCATCATAGGTCTTCTCAATTAGACCTTTTCTGGGGCTGAACCCTAATACCAACAGCACAAGTCTACTGCACTCTGCAGTGAACTACTATTGTCCGCTGAGTCCACACTGACCCTGAGTAATGGCTGTGCCTCCCGAAGAAGTTCACTTACAAATACTTCAAAGCAATGAAGGCAGGTCTATACAAATCCTGCAGAGCGTTCATTCGTCAAAAAGACAGATCACCACCAACATCCATCACCACCACCGTATGTCTACTCCAGATTACACTCCAATACACATTATTGCACTGCACAACACATTGAAGATGGCGAGTCTGGCGTCCCGTCCAGGTGGGGCATTTTGCAAACTTAATGGCTTACACCGCTCGGAAAATGGAATAAGCCCGACTTAACAAACCTCAAGACAGATTTTAGGTTTAATTGCACAATACACAACACACTATCACAGGGGATACTATACACCCCTTCACTGTTCTACACTATACAGCGTTACTCTACAAAAAAATTCAGCCCATCCATATGTATACATACCAATATGTGTGTGTGTGTGTGTGTGTTTACATATATATATTTGTATATATACACATGCATATATACACACATATATGTACACATATACATATGTGTGTATATGTGTAAATCTTTTCAATAAACTGTTTACAATAACACCAACAGCAACAAGCAGCTGACTTGAAATCTAAATATATGTATACATAAACACACGTGCATCAACTCATCAACAGATGCAGACAGACAGACAGACATACGCCATATACATGGATGCACGCATATCTTTTAAAACATATGAGCGGAAGCATCCTGGTACATTCCTGCGTAGACATATATGCAAGCCTGCAGACAATTATGTGCCTTTGTACTGCACAAACACATCTGCTGCTGCATACATCCATACATCGGTGCATATGCATATCTCGTACATAGATAGACATATATACATACATGCATGCACATAAATACATATAATACATACATATACACACGCATAAACACTAACTGATTTTAACCTGTTAGTCTGTTTTAAATTTTACGAACTATACAGGAAAACACAATGATCAGCAAACACAACTCACTCATAGATACAAACATTCACACACACACACACACACACGCACACACACACACACACACACACACAC
>NC_068984.1:146987636-146991285 GCF_001194135.2 Octopus bimaculoides | reverse complement strand
GATAGATAGATAGATAGATAGATAGATAGATAGATAGATAGATAGATAGATACGTACATACATATATACATACATACATACATATATACATTCTTAAGGACATTGAAATGTATGCTATGCTGGTATATAATTCATGTTTGTTAACTGTTATACATGTATAGCATACATACATACATACATACATACATACATACATACATACATACATACATACATACATACATACATACACACACACAGCACTGTCAGTGTTTGTATTGTTTTCAACGCCAATCTATGGAGGTGGGTGTTTTCGTGTGTATATCTCTTTTAAACATGTTATTTGATAAAGAATATCCATCGTAGGCGTCCGACTGTTAAATGCACCGGTTTTCTTTTCTTTTCTTGTTTTGTTCTTCTTCCCATTGACGTGTTTACAAACGGACTTCATGAATATTTATTCCATCCCTGATCTGTTTTATTGCTTATATATATATATTTTATTATCTTTTTCTCGTTTTAGCCATGGCGCTGAGTCCCAGCTGGAGCACCGCTCTTAAAACTTAATCGAAATAATAAACCCCTGTACTTTTTTTTTTTTTCAAGGCTGGTACTTTTTGTATCGGCTTTCTTTTGGTGAGCTGCTAAGTTACGGGAAAGTAAATAAACCAGTACCGGTTGTCAAGTGATGGTGGGTAACAAACACAAACACGAATCTATTCCGGCATCTTGCGCTCTGAGTTCAAATTTCACCGAAGTCAGTTTCGTCTTTCATCATTCCAGAGTCGATGAAGACAGCCCGAGTCTTCGACGGAATCATCAGTGTTGCGTAGAAGGCAGCAGAGTATTCGTTCCGATTTTTTGCGTTCTGAGTTCAAATCCCGCCATACCTACTTTCTCGGTTTAATATCGCTACCTGATTCTTGGGGGTTTGCAAGGACCAGATGTTGATCTTGGCAAGCACACAAACAGCAGGTTGCAAGCATTCGGTTTAGGGTTACCGGTTTGAGAACGACTTTCTCCCTCCCAATATCTCGGAAGCTTAGTAAAGGACCAAGGACAGACCTTCTGCACTCTCCCTCAGTCTCGGACACCTCGTAAAGAGCCAAGGACTCTACCCTTCTCACCAAAAAGATAAATAACTTGACCTGAGAAAAGGGAAAATTAAGAAAGTCGGACAACTAGCTACCAATCTCCTAAATTGCATTTGAACTCCCTTCTTTGCTAGACAGAAGACAGGTAGAGCAATATTCTTGAAACTAGAAGGAAGAATGTCTGAACACCTTACCTGTCTGTATTCCTCTTGGTTTAGCCCCTAAATAAGCCAGATTTACGTTGGCTTTTCTGCCGTCTATAATAGGATTAGGGTCCTTGCAAGCTCGTTCCGCTGACTCCTTAGTTGCCATCGTTACCTGTGGAATGTGCGAATGGATTATATAATAGAATTTAAGAAAGACACAAGAAAGACGGAGACAATGACATACAGACAATGGGAAAGAGATAGAAACAGATAGCTGGAGATAGATAGAGACAGACAGACAGACAGACAGACAGACAGACAGATAGATAGATAGATAGATAGATAAATAAAGAGAGGGAGAGAAAGAGAGTAGGCATATTTTAATTGTTTTCAGAATCGCCAAGACCCATGGAACTACTGTTTAAATCTAATTTTTGTCGTGTTGATTAGAAAAATGAGAAACCTATTTCTGCCTAGATACGATGCCACTCTGTCAAAAGACAAAAAAAACAACAACTTTGGAACAGGTTTCATAAAAATTCTTTCTCATTAAAATATGGAACATTTAATTATTTTCAATGACAACAAAGTGTCTGCCAGACTGAATGGTCAGCTAATGTAATGGTTCTATACTTCACCAACTTCGCCCTTTCATCTTCAAATTGGTTTTAGTCGCTTTGTCAGAAGAGGTCGATTCCCTAAAAACCGTTACAGGGATTCCAAATATGATGGGGAAAAGGGGAAGGAGGGAAGGAGGGAGGAAGTTTTCGGCAGACAAAGAAAGCCTGATACGAATACTTCTAATAAAGGAACTCCACTAAAGGAACCCCAAAGCGTCAGGTGATACCAGTTTGGACTTAATCAACGACCCTTTCTACACTGTTTTGCCGTCCAAATTTTACTCCTAACGCTTTGGATTAAACGAGGCTATGGTAGAAAGCAATTTTCTCAAAGTGCAACGCAAAGGGCTCGAACTCAAACCTACATAGCTGTTGCAAAACGATCTTCTTAACCACGCACCCATAGGCTGTGCGATGTATGTAGTTGAAGGACAATCCAACAAAGGCCAGCAGGTCGAAACCGCCAGGTCACTGTCACCACTCTTCTTGCAAAAGTATAACAAGTAATTCTTTTATAATTAATTCTAATTATATAATTATTATTATAATTCTTAAATAATTATGAGTAATTCTTCAGGTTAATGTAAAATTTGTTTAATTATGAGTTGCCGTAAGAACAAACATTAATTCTGAGAAAATGTGGAATAATTCATTTGGGGACCAGGGAATCTCGAAGAAGAAAAAACCTTCGACTTCAGACGATTTTAGACCCAATATTCACAAGCTACCACTCAAAACATTTTTGCTTCGATATCCATTGTTCCCAAAAAGAATTATTAAATGTGTGTGCGTGCGTGTGTGTGTGTGTGTATGTACGTAAGCACGTATGTATATATGTATGTATGTATGTATAGACAGACGGACAGACAGACAGACGGACAGACAGACAGACAGACAGACAGACAGACAGACAGACAGACAGACAGACAGACAGACAGATAGATAGATACTTGTAGCTTG
Organism: Octopus bimaculoides; assembly: GCF_001194135.2. Classification (NCBI taxonomy): domain Eukaryota; kingdom Metazoa; phylum Mollusca; class Cephalopoda; order Octopoda; family Octopodidae; genus Octopus; species Octopus bimaculoides. The sequence goes on along the minus strand of NC_068984.1, from coordinate 146,988,486 downwards.
GTATCATTGAAGAAAATTGAAAAGCACGTAATGGTTAATGTCGAGTGTGAAAAGCCACTTTGAGACTTTAGAAAAGACAGTGTTGTAGGCTTTCGTTTCTGCATAGTTTCAATGCGACACCACGCAAGCTGCAGGGGATCTGTCGACTGATAATTCACAGCCATTTCTCATAAAACAGTCTAAAAATATGTGCGTGTGTTTTTGTATGTGAGTGTATATAGATTGACAGTTAGACATCAAGATGGATAGCAATCGAGCTAGCTAGCTAAGATAGATAGGCTGACAACCATACAGACAGATAGATAAATTGAACAGTTCCCTGCCATGAGGATATATATATATATATATATATATATATATATATATATATATATATATATATATATATATATATATGTAATGTGTTGCTTAAGCTTCGAGTTCTTAGCTTAAATCTCTGCATGGACAAAATATTTGATAAAATGGCGTTCTAAAGAGTCGAATAAGTCTCTTGGAAACGGGGATAAAGTTTATGAAACCACAACGACAATATAGCGCTTAGAAGTCGTAAGAGATAGGACAGAATAGCATAGAAGAAACAAATTAACACACACGCACACCCATTAGATGCCCGTTTAAAATCTCGGAGAACCACTGTCTGATGTAAATTACTCGATAACGCAGAGTAGAGTGAAGGCATTTGTTTACGTCGGTGATGGCATTTCCATGAGTGGTGCTTCTTTCGACGACCAATGCATGTGAGCATCAGAGAGAGAACTAGAAAGACTGAGAGATAGAAAGAAACACACACAGAGAAAAAGTGTGTGTGTGTGTGTGTGTGTGTGTGTGTGTGTGTGTGTGTGTGTGTGTG
>NC_068984.1:146976488-146986819 GCF_001194135.2 Octopus bimaculoides | reverse complement strand
ATATATATATATATACACACATATATACATATGCACATCACCTAACCAACTGAATGGTATATACTTCACTGGGAAGTCTACAGCAGGAAAGTTCACCAAACTGTTCGAGATTTCGATCGACTGCTCTCCCTTCTTGGCTATTTTTGATTTTAAACACCCCTAGAAACATGAAGTTCTTCAACTTATTGTGGCATGCTGAAAACTCTTCAGGAGTTTTTTGTTTTGTTTTTTCTGGGCCATGTTGTAGTTAATTTTCGGCGTGAGGTGGGAGCAACGTGGCCTATAAGAGAACTGCACCCTGCTGCAGTTCTGCTAGTAAACTGAAACTGGAATAAGCGATAAGTAGTCAAGTGTTTTGTAGAAAGACTGAGCAGCGAAATTCAACAGATTGGTAGAATGATGGAATAATGAAGGAGATTCGAAGTGAGTCGTTGTTGTTCTGTAGCTGCAGCTCAACTCTTGATCGAAAAGGCTAAGTTTGGTGTTGTTCCAATTGACACCATTCTGTCATATATTTTTTTAGCGGACGTAATGTATCACGGATTATATAATCCAATGTCTTACAATGGATATTGCAGTCCATAAAATGAGGAAATTTGGCTGCGAGGAACCTTATTTGGTCACATAGATTGATCGGAGGAGCATCCAATGATGTTCTTTTGTTCACTCGGACATGGCACAACAACGTGAGTGATTTACGTATTCTTTTATTTGTTTCAGCTATTTGACTGCGGCCATGCTGGAGCACCACCATTAGTCGAGCAAATCACTTCCAGGACTTATTCTTTGCCGAACCGCTAAGTTACGGGGACGTAAACACACAAGCATCGGTTGTCAAGCTATGTTGCAAGGGGGGGGGCGGACAAACACACACACACACACACACATATGTATATACGACGGGCTTCTTTCGGTTTCCGTCTACCAAATCCACTCACAAGGCTTTGGTCGGCCCGAAGGTATAGTAGAAGACACTTGCCCAAGGTGCTACGCAATGGGACTCAACCTGGAACCATGTGGTTGGCAAGCAAGCTTCTTACCACTCAACCATTCCTGCACCTATATGTATACGCATGTGTGAGTGTAAATAAATTATTTTGTCGACCTCGAAAGCACTGGGGTCGATGTAATCGACTTAATCCCTTTGTTTGTCCGTGTTTGTCCCCTCTGTGTTTAGCCCCTTGTGGGCAATAAAGAAAAAAGAAAAAGTAATGATAATAATGATGATAATAATAATAATAATAATAATAATAATAATAATAATAATAATAATAATAATAATAATAATGATAATAATAATAATAATAATAATAATAATAATAATAATAATAGTAAAGAAATGAAGTGATTAGAAATTATCGGTTGGAAAAATTTCGAAAGTCAGCCAAAGTTATTAAGATTCCAGCTTGGAAACAACGTTAGAATTATTAGAAACATTAACAATAAAATGTAAATGAATTTTGAAAAATGGCAAACATCTTTGAAAATCTCCTGAGACTCATAATTCCTATTAACTGAATGTAGTTTTGATGGTGTTAAGTTAATGATGGATTAATTTACCCCACTGGAAAGGATGTCTTTCTGACTTAGCTAACCTTCCCCAACGGTTCTGTATAAGGTTAAGGTAAACGTCGACAATCATTTACAGTGCTTAAAATAAACAACCGTACTTATATTTTAATTTGAGGTTTCTTTTAATCTTCATCTATTCTTACAAGCTTATTCATTCAGATATATACACACATATGTTTCAGCGAATAATGGTACATATCCATACATACAGGTGTACATGTGTGGTTGAGAAGAAGTTTGTGTCCCAAGCAGATGGTTTCGAGTTCAGCTCAATTACCCGGCACCACGGGCATGTATTTTCTGCTATAGCTTCGGAGGAGAATAAAGCCTCGTGAGTGGAATTGGTAGGTGGAAACTGTGAGGAAGCCCGCCGTATATTTGCATGTTTGTATACATATGTATTGTGTCTCCTTGTCTTCACATCACATAATAGTGATAGATCAGAGGGAATTTATCAAAGCAGATTTTCTATGCCCGGACGGTCTTCCTGTCGCCAAAACTCACCTGTTTCCAAGGAAGGCAATATTTTCCCATGACACTGTTTGTATGGTAATGACATTCATTCACAGCTATCAAATTATGTCAAGACAAACATACACAAACACACACACACACACACACACACACACACATATATATATATATACACACACACATACATACATACGACGGGCTTCTTTCAGTTTCCGTTTACCAAATTCACTTCCAAGTCTTGGTCCCCCGCCCTGGGCTATAGTAGAAGACACTTGCTCAAAATGCCGGAAACCACGTGGCGGCAAAACGAGCTTATTACCCACACAGCTATGCCTGCGCTGATATACAGAAGGTCAGACAGTTTTTGACCTCGTTCCATTCACACAAATGGAAGTTAGACAGAAATTGCATCATGGATTCTGTCTCTTAAAACACTTCACATGGTCGAGAAACATAAATTTTCCAGTGAAGAAATAGAGTAAGATCCGTAATTTTCCGAATGTCGATGGAAGAAACTTCCCTTTCTAATGCCAATAAATACCTCGCAGCTTCGTTTTTGTCAGCGCAACTTTTAGAGTATCTTGACACAGCACATTGTAATTTCGTGCAGTAATTTATGCAACTATACAACGAATTACCTCAAAATCATTGTCCCTATTTCGTCCCCCACCACACGGCACACCAATATACAAGTCTTCAAGGTGCGTTCTGTCCCACTACGTGACACCCTGAGCATTCTACTATAGCCTCGAGCCAACCAAAGATTTGTGAGTGAATTTGGTAAACGGAAACTAAAAGAAGCCTGTTTTATGTGCATATATATATATATATATATATATATATATATATATATATATATATATATATATATATATATATATATATATATATCTTATACACAAACACACATGGTGGTGCATCAGCATGGCCGCAGCTCTGAGCTGAAACTTTGAAATGAAAAAATACATGGTGCGTGTGTGTGTGTACGTGCGTGAATGTGTGTCACCACTTGACAAACGGTGTTGGTGTGTTTATGCCCCCGTAACTTCATGGTTCAGTAAAAGACATCGATAGGATAAGTACCCGGCTTAAAACAAAAATAAGTCCTGGGGTTGGTTCATTTCACTAAAATCCTTCGAGGCAGTGCCCCAGCATGGCCGCAGTCTAACGACTGAAACAACAAAAGATAAACCATTCAATTCTGTTTTGTTTTTTTTTTTCCCTGCAATTTTCCAAGTATCCTGACTCACCTCTCTCCAATCATACGCAACGTATGTTTATTATACAACAAGGGATCCGCTTTAAAATTCTTTTCTCTACATCGTGCTGCTCACGGCACACCAATGTATGCCTCTTCGTAATTTTGAAATCCTACTCATACCACTACGGAACATAACTAACCTATAAATTCTCGGCTTAGTCCTTATTAATCCATCATTAACCAATAATCCTTCCTACTATAGGCACAAAGCCTTAAATGATTCTGCCAGCTCGCCGCCTTATCATTATCCGGCAATATATGATTACATGGTCACTTCCTTTTGGAGCAGATGTGCTTCATCTGCTGTCGGCAGATGTCACTACAAATGCTTGAGACACATTGTCATTGCATCAACTACCTCAAACATTACCGCCAATTAAAACAAGAAATGTAAACGAACCGACATAACCAGTTTAGGACGCGAATGTTTTAACTCTGGGTGTCCGATTTTATTGCCCCCGTCTGCAGGAGGGCTTGGTTGCACCGACGTCTGTTGTCGAATAGTTTAGCTGTCATTACATGTAAGCGTTTGTGGTTATGTTTGCTCATAGAAGCATGTTATTAAATGATATGAGGTCACACAATTAAATTTCAATTTATGCACTAAGTCCAGGTGCAAAACATACCAACAAACATGTCAGATAAACAAAGGTGTGTGGTGAGTGTGAAAGATGAACGCGGATCTAAACAAAGACTTCAGTGAGGATGTTGCTGTGACAAATCGGAAAGTCATTTCAGTGATGTGGACACAATAGGGGGTTTATTTAGGTCAGTGGCTTCAGCATAAGTGTTAAGGAAACATGATGTCATGTGAGAGACTTTGGTTCGATTCCACCAAACGCTATTTCGTGACAATCTGTAATATACGTTGTATTTGTTTGCATTTCTTCTGAGGTCGTTAAAAGTAAGTACCAGTGAAGAACTGGGAGTGAGATTGTTCTCACAGAAGTAGGGGTTAAGACCCCTGGGGCAATTGGGGTTTGAAAAAAGGTCAGACAAATTGCCAATTTTAAGAAAATTAAGACTGTTTTGCAGCGTTTTAAACTTGTCCACCACCTTGGCAAGGAAAAAAAAAAAGAATCACACAAGTACACACTCTAATTCTATTATATCTCAGATGGGTCATTATGCCAGACCTCACAAATCTGGGGCTGATATGGAGGAAAGAGAGAGAAAATGACAAAGAAGTTGTGAATACTAACGAAAGGAGTGATCGATTAACCGAATGATTAAACAAACAAGCGATAAGTCAATTGGTTAAAAAGTTAACCAACTGACGAATAATAAAGAAGTGAAATAGAACCAGGGCATGTGTTTGTTATTGGCATGATGCCCCTCCTGAGATACAACAAAATCTGTTTCAACACACGAGATCACATCAAGAATCTTACAAACCAAATACAGAAACGAAACCCTATTTGCTTCTCATTAACAAACAGGGGAAAAACAACAAAATAATTTCAGCAATATTTTATGTGGTGGTGGTGGTGAGGACTGATAAACGTGACTTTGAGAATCATCAATTTAAATTACTCTTCCGCCGCATGTGGAGTCAGAAAATACCATCATTGACTGGCTGAATCGGTAGAGCGACAGACAAAAAGCCTTGCCGTATTTACTATAGTTATTCATGAAGCAGTCAAATCCTTGAATTTGATTTAAATCTTAATACTAGACATTTTTCCTCCATATTCAAACCATCTCGAGACATGACGTGATGGCTGTAAAAATGACCATCACTATCATGCGAGCGGGGTTGGAGGTTTCCGGTCACCCGTGGAAAATGTCTTACTTGGAAACTGGTGAGGTTTGGCAACAAGAAGGGCATTTGACCGTGGAAAATCTGTCTCGACAAATTCCCTCTGATCCATACAAGCATGGAAAAGTGGACGTTAAAAACGATGATGATGATACGAAATTAAATGGAATCGGATTAATTATAAAACAATTTTTTTTTTACTTACGAATCCATAGCCGCGACTTTTCCCCGTCTGTCTATCCGTAATGACAACCGCTTCTTCTATCTCTCCAAACTGATCGAAAAACTCCCGCAGTGATTTGTCCGACGTGTGATATGGAAGACCTCCGACAAATATTTTGGTAAAGGTAGTGTCCTTCTGTTGTATAGTACCGTTGGCCATGATCTGTGAGGAAGAATGACGCAAAATGGTAAGAAGTAGTAAGAGGAAGGAGTAGGAGGATGAATATAAAGGTGGGTGGAGGAGGAAGAGTTATACGCAAGAGGAGGAGGAGTGATACGAAGAAGACGATGTAGGCGGTGCGTTTGATGTGTGTGTGTGTGTGTGTGTGTGTGTGTGTGTTTTGCATGCGGTGTGTGTGTATGTGTGTGTGGTGTGATTATTATGTCGTATACGTGTGTGTGTTATTGCTGTTTTGGTGTCGTTTAGGTCAGAATTGAGCAAGCAAGACCTATGATGGAAAAGCGCTACAGCCATGACCTTCCTCTCATATTTCCAGTTGCGTGTTTTATTGTTGTGTATGTTATCTTTTATTTTTCAGGCACAGGATTACTGCCATCCTGTGCCACCACATCGAAGAGTTTTAGACAAACAACCCGAGACCCCCAAGAGTTGTTTTTTGTTATTTTAGTTTGGTATTGGTTCTCTCGATCTCTTAGGCCTAACCGCTAAGTTACAACAACGTAAACAAAGCAACACCGATTGCCAAGTACTGGGAAGAGTAAACGAAGGTATGCATACACACACACACACACACACACACACATACACACACGCGCACGCACACACGCACGCACGCATGCACACAATACATGAGTGGCTTCCACACAGTTTCCGTCAACTAAATTCACTCTCAAGGCATTGCTCGACCCGGGGCTATAGTAGAAGACTCTTGCCCCAACGAGCTTCGCAATGGGCCTGAACCCACAACGCGCGCTTCTTAACCTCACGGCCATGCCCGTGCCTGTCACGCTGTTATTGTTAATGTTGTTTAAAATTAAATGAACACACATCCAGCTGACATATTACACAAAGCGTTCCATTCGCGACCATCCACTCCTCTTGAGAGTAAGCAGGGTACACTGTTATTAGCCTTGCCACAATGTGCCACGGTGACCCCAGCCCGAGAATTTCTTTGGGAATAGAAGAGTCTGTGGAATTCTCAGCCACCAACACAACGGACAAGTAGTTTTGTTGACCAAAACAGCTGAAATAGTCATCGTTGAAATCGACGGAGGATCTATGTATTTATTTACGTTTTTCGTCTGGGTTTGGCGATAGGTGCTTCAGTTTCACGTGGTGCGCGGGATTATCGCTTGATCGTGTGCGTGGTGTGTAGTTGCTTGACGTTAGAATCGTGTGATGTGTGATTGTTTTACAACGATGTTGTGTCACATATCGTTGGTTTTCTATGATGTTGCGTCAGCGTTTTTTCAGCAGTGTTGTGTGGTGTGTAGTTGTTTTTCAGAGCTGCTGTGTGGTGTGTAGTCGTTGCATTTCAGTGTTGCTGTGAAGTGTGTACCATTATTTTTCTCTATCGGTGTAGAGTGTAGTCGCTGAGTAGTGTTGTGTGGTATGCTATCGTTCAGAAACGCTGTGTGTTGTGAGATTGATTAGGGGTGTTGTGAGATGGTTCACGGTTATTGCGTAATTGTGGCCTCGTGGTTAGCGTATTGCACTTACGATCTCGAGATTGTGGTATCAATCCCTGAACTGGGTGGTGCATTGTCCTCCTGAGCAGAACACTTCATCTCACACTGCTCTGCGATCACTCCGACACCCGATGTCACCCGTTCAGGCAACGTCGATTCAATGAACGGAATAACCAAATGCACAACTCAAACGTTTGATCCTTATAAGCAAAACATTTGAGCAGGTTGTTCAGCAATAAATTACAGAACCATCTTTCTGGGACCACAAGAGACTAGCATCGTTACGTAACTGTTCAGTGGTGCTGTGTGAATGTTGTTGTTGTTGTTGATGGTGATGATAATGTTGTCTAGGAGCGCTGTGTGTTGTGTGGTTCTTTATAAGTGTTATATGTTCTATCATCATTGCTCGCTGATTCTGTGTGGTTGTTGTCATTTAAGAGTTGTCATTGGTCAATGCTACTATGTGCTCTATAAAGTGTTCGTTCCTTTGCCTAGAGGTGGTGCAGGGGTCCTCAGCCACGCTCCAATATGACTCTTAGAAGTCCATATAAGATTTTGATGCTGTTTATGCGCAACCCACTGGTTTTCCACGTTGGGCGCAGTAATTGTTTCTACGCGCAGGCATGGCTATGTGGTAGGAAGCTTGCTTTCCAACCACATGGTTCCGGGTTCAGTCCCACTGCGTGGCACCTTGAGCAAGTGTCTTCTACTATAGCATCGGGCCTACCAAAGCCTTGTGAGTGGATTTGGTAGACGGAAACTGAAAGAAGTCTGTCACACACACACACACACACACACACACACACATACACATATATATATATATATATATATATACATACATATGTGTGTGTGTGTGTGTGTATGTATGCATTTGTCCCCCACCCCCACCATCGCTTGACAACCGATGTCGACGTGTTTACGTCCCCATAACTAAGCGATAGCAATAAGTACTAGGCTTACAAAAAATAAGTCCTAGGGTCGATGTGATTGACTGTCCCCCTCCCCACAAAATCCGAGCCGTGTGACCAGAGCAGGAAGGATAATTTAACAATAATAATATAAGATTTTTAAAAACATCCACTGGCAATGGGTGGGGGGCATCAGAATAAAATAGGAAGCAACGGGGTCCAAACGTGAAAATGAGAGAGAATCAATGAGTTTACGACACATGTTTACGACACATGATGTTATGACACAACATGTTTACGACACAACATGTTTATGATACAAGGTGTTTATGACATGTAGGCGCATACGTGTGTGTGTGTGAGTGGTGGTGAGTGTGTGTGTGTGCTTGTGTGTGTGTGTGTATGTTTGTGTGTGCGTGAGTGTGAACGTGTATTTGTACCTGGTGAATCAGGTGAGTAAAATGTATATATATATATATATATATATGTGTGTGTGTGTGTGTGTGTGTGTGTGTGTATACATACATACATACACATACAGGTATATCAAATTCCATAGAACATAAATTCTTGCTATATTAAAATTATCTTCGCCACTAGAGTCTGTATCAAAATTAATAAAAAAGGTGATTAAGACCAGCTTTACTTGAGAAGGGGAGATAATCTCAAGAGTCAAAGGCCACTCAGGAATAAAAGACAGGTTTATTGTCTAGAGATAAGAGGACAATCGTGGACACGTGTTTTTACCCCGATAAGCGTCGTCAGCACGGCACTCGTTTCACTTTATCTCCAGTAGCCAAGGGACTAAATACACACACACACACACACAATCATGTATATACATAGTGTGTCTCTCTGTAAATATATCTGAAGGGCGCGAAGCAATGTCTGGCATATGGTGCGGTGGTTTGTTGCTGGTTTGACGAGATGTGTATGCATGTTTATGGGAGAACGGAGTAGTCCACCTGAAACGTACGAGCGACCAGAGATGAGGAATTCCTCTCACTTTCAACATAGAAATCTTCAGTTGTTCAATTAGGTGAACAACCATTTATCCTTTTTGTATCTTTTGCTTGTCTCAGTCATTGGACTACAGCCATGCTGAAGCACCGCCTTAAGGGTTTAGTCGAATAAATTGATCCAGTGCTTCTCATAATTTTGCCTGGTTCTTATTCTTTCGACGTCTTTTCCTGAACCGCTAAGTTATGGACACATCAACAAAAGAACATCAGTTGTCAAGTGTGATTGGGGACGAACACACACACACGACGGGCTTCCACACAGTTTTCGCCCGCCAAAGCCGCTCACATACATTGGTCGGTCCGGAGCTGTAGTAATAGACACTTGCTTAAATTGCTTCACAGCGGGACTGAACCCCACAGCCATGAATTGGTGTGCGAGGTGGCCGAGCATTGCTCATATAGATGCACCCTTAATGTACCCTTAATGTAACTCTCAGGTTTGAATCAGTTAGACATAGTACATGAGAAAGGTGCAGCTTTGAGTACAATCCGCACAGCAAGCAGCTGCCACTGACCGATTCTTAAACCTATTTTGCTGATAATCTTCGTTGCTGACAATCTCATCCGCCACAAATTCATGTCACCCACACTCACAAAGTACATACGACCTCGACAGATTTTCACTTTTGCGTATGTGTGTGTGATGTGTGCGTGTATACGTTTGTGTGTGTGTGTGTGTGTATGTGTGTGTGTGTGTGTGTGTGTGTGTGTGTGTGTGTGTGTGTGTGTGTGTGTGTGTGTGTGTGTGTGTGTGTGTGTGTGTGTGTGTGACTGTGTGAATATGGAGGTTGAATAGAAAGTATGTTTAAGTGTGTGATGTCCTTTCCAGAGTCCTGGCTCATTTCCAGTCAGTGCAACGTGGCCCTTCTTCCTTTCGGTGCTCGGCGTCGTAACAATATCTACACGTAAAGTACCGAGTACCATTTAATCGTCTGTCTGCCTTGCTATCTACAGTTTCCCCCAAATTTGTAGTCCTGGTAGCAATTTGAAGTATTCTAACACATTAATAAGATACGGACATGTTTTTACATATTCGTGAAATAGATATAGATAGATATAATTATATAAGTTGAATGTGTGCGTAGATATGTGCGTCACTTCGCTAAACGACTCTGAAATGGTTGTGTCATGATTTATATCAATAATGCACACACACGCACCGCACACGTGTTCAGGCATCTGTAAACAAAAATCATACTTTTACCATTCGTTCCTCTATATCTACACCAATCCCTAAACATAAACATCTATTCATCTATACATACACACACACACACACACACACCACACCACACACACACACACATACAAACACACACACCCAGGCACACACACACACACACACACACACACACCAGGTACATACATTTCACTGTAAGAATTATAAAATATATACAAGCTGATATGGTAGGTGTGCTGTATGCATTATCTGATGAAGAACTCAATACTTAAGTCAGAGA
>NC_068984.1:146974353-146976158 GCF_001194135.2 Octopus bimaculoides | reverse complement strand
CTCTTCCTCTCCCCTTTGTTGCCAACACTTTTTGTTGCCTTTATTGTCGAATGCATAATTTTGGTCTGCTCCAACAAATGTACCAAGAAGCAGGCTTGCAGCAGCAGCAGCAGCAGCAGTAGCAGTAGTAGTAGTAGTAGTAGCAGTAGTAGTAGTAGTAGTAGTAGTAGTAGTAGTAGTAGTAGTAGTAGCAGCAGGGGAGGAGGAAAAGAAGAATGACGAGGGAAAGGAGGGGGAAAGGTGAAGGAGTTTCAGCTACAACTAGTAGTTGTAGCTGAAACTACAGTAGTAGTAGTAGTAGTAGTACTAGTAGTAGTAGCAGTAGTAGTACTGCATTCATTGTCACGTGGTTAAAAACTTGGCTCGCAATTACGCGTTTTTGGCATTGATCACTAAATAACAAGCGCGTTTCATATAAAAGCTGGTGCGTCGAACAAAATTATTTTTTGCGTCTTTTTCTTTATACTAAGTTGCATGCACAGAGTCACAGTCACCATGGAAAATGCGGCAAACCAGTCGAGGATAAACCTATTCTTATTCTACGATGCTTTTCTTCACTATGGCTGTGTGGTTAAGACGTCCGCTTTGCAAACATGTGATTTGCGGGTTCAGTCCCTCTACGCGGCACCTTGGACTACTGCCTTCTATTTTAGACCCGGGCCAACCAATGCCTTGTGATATGTGTACATGTGTGTGTGTGTGTGTGTGTTTGACAGCCTCGCTTGAAAAGTGGTGTTTGTTTACGTTTTTTTTTTTTTGTTTGTTTACGTTGCGGTCCAGCAAAAAAAAAAAAAAAGCCGATAGCGTAAATACGAAACTTAAAATTAAGAAGACAAGAAATGTCCTGAAGTCGATTTGTTCGACTGCAATCTTCGAGGCAGATGGCCCAGCATGGCTGCAATCCTATGAATGAAACAAGTAACAGAAAAAAGCTAACTGTCGATGGTCTTGACGGCGTCATTATGGCATAACAGGGGTATCTGTTGTTCTAACGACCATGCTTTCCCAACCGTGGCCATTCCGACTATTTTTTTCGCCTTTATGCAGGGATCCTAGGCAGGGCTGTCTTGACAGCATTACATGCCTTCAGACAAAGCAATGTGCAGCAAATAACAGCTGAGATATTCTTAGCATGGGGCCCCTAGACACCCTGTCCCCACCTCCGGGCACTGTCCACGGTGCACATGCCGCGAAACTAGACTAAGGCGTCCTTTTATAAACATCGTTTTGTGTGATCTGCAAAGGAGGTAGTAGTGGGGGTGTAGTTGGTGGGGGTGTAGTTGGTGGGGGTCGATGTCATTTTGGTGTAGTGATACCGGTGGTGGTGGTGGTGGTGGTGGTGGTGGTGGTGACAAAAGACTTCGTATGTCTGCCTACACAGAACAATGTCCTGGTTTCTCTGGGGAGAAACTTTTATAGTTTACGATATGACTGAACACGAAATAACGAAGAAGGAAACGGCAGATAATAGACAAAAGGAGAGAATGAGAGAGAGAGAGAGAGAGAGAGAGAGAGAGAGAGAGGTGGGAAGAAAGAGAAGAACATAATATGAGAGAGAGAGAGAGTGAGGGGGAGAGGAGAGGTGGGAAGTAGAAGAGAAGTGGACAGAGACGACGCAAGGAAAATAGAAAGAGTGGAGAGAGAAGTAAGAAACAGGTGTAGAGAGAAGGGGAGGAAGAGGAGGAAGGAGAGTAGGAGAGGAGGAGAGGGGAGAGAGGGAGAGGGGTGAATGCAACAGAAAGAAGAGGAGGTGGAGTAATAAAGAGTGTACAAGTTGTGTGACAGAGAGAGACAGAGAGAGAGAG
>NC_068984.1:146964858-146974220 GCF_001194135.2 Octopus bimaculoides | reverse complement strand
AGAGAGAGAGAGAGAGAGTGAAAGAGAGAGAGAGAGAGAAAGAGAGAGAGGGGGAGAGAGAGTAAACGAGCTGTTTTTATGGTGGAAAAGTGGAACAAGAGACAGAGAGAGAGAATAAGAAGTAAGCAAAGTGCGTCGTGGCCCTCACATACAGTTGCACGCACGCGCGCATACAGGCAAAGCACATGCTCACACACACACAAACACACACGCACGCACACACACAGTCACACATGACATTGATAAGCGCCAATACACGAAACTCTCGGCCCTTGAGTCACCTCCACCGATTTATGATAAAATGTATCTACCCGTGTGTTTGAGTTCTCTTGCGACCATGCTGGAGCTCCGTCTAAAAGAGTTTAGTCGAACAAATCCACCCCAGTATATATTTCTTTAAGCCTGGTACTTATTCTATCGTCCCTTATGCTGAACCGCTAAGTTACGGGCACGTAAATAAACCAAACCAGGTGGGAGTCAAACTTGAACACACACACACGGGCGCGTGGGTGGGATGGCAGTGTGGTAAGAAGATTACTTCCCAAACACATGGTTCCGAGTTCAGTTCTATAGCCTCAGGCCTACCAAAGCCTTGTGAATGGGTTTGGTAGACGGAAACTAAAAGAAGCCCGTCATATATACATATATATATATATATATGTATATGATATTTGTGTATCTGTGTTTATCCCCTACCATTTGCTTGCCCACAAATGTTGGTGTGTCTACGTCCCCGTAACTTAGTGATTCGGCAAAAAAGTCCGATAGAATAAGTACTATGCTTACAAAGAATAAGTCCTGGGGTCGATTTGTTCGACTAAAGATGGTGCTCCAGCATGACCGCAGTCAAATGGCTGAAACAAGTAATAGAATTAAAGAATGTAAACACATACATCCATACATGCACACATATAATATATATATATATATGTGTGTGAATGGATTTGGTATGTGTGTATGCATGTGTATGTGTATGTGTGCGTGTATGTGTGCGTGTACGTGTGTGTATGTATGTACATATGTGTGTGTGTGTGTGTATATACACATACACACACACACATATGTACACGTATACACATACATATATATCGTCAATTCAAATAAACAATCAGTTGAAAGAAACGAATAATAAAATTAATGGACAACCCGAGGACGTGCAGAGGAAATGTGTTTGCCTCAAGTTCGGTGAAAGGAGAGAGTTTGACGTTTCTAGCATAGCTCTTTGTCGGAAAGGGAAAAGTCCAAAGAAGGGAAGGAATTGGCTAACAGCACGTGTGTGCTTACATTATATATATATATATATATATATATAGATAGATAGATAGATAGATAGATAGATAGATAGATAGATAGATAGATAGATAGATAGACATGCATTTACAGGACAGGTTTCGCTCAGTTTCCGTCTACTAGATCCACTCACAAGGTTTTGGTCGGTTCAAGGCAGTAATAGAAAATATTTGCCCAAGGTGCCACGTAGTGGGACTGAACCCAGAACCGTGTGATTGAGAAACAAACTTCTTGCCATACACCCTTGCCTACATAATTCTAATTGAGACAAAGTCAACATGAGAAGGTGCGAGGTAGGAAAGAAACCGGTAAAGGTGGTGGTGGTGGTGGTGGTGGTGGAGCATAGCAAGTGTATATGTAGAAAAAAGGAAAACAAAGTAAAAAGTGATTGCATGACTAGACCAGTTTTACCCCTCAATGGACGAAACCCGCAGCGTTTGCGGTGATGTGTGTGTATGTGTATGTGTATGTGTGTGCGCGCGCGCGTATGTGTAAGCCTGCTTATATAATATATGCGTATATATATATGTGTGTGTGTGTATCATTATATACGAACCGGCTTCTATATGTTGGTGTGTGTTGTCCAACAGTGATAGGGGAAACACAGAGATAAGCAAATCAGACAGATATGTCGGTCGCTAAGTAGTTGTGTTATTTTATCTTTTTCTACCTGTTTCGCTTGCTCTCCTTCTACCTCCACATGTGTCTCTATCCAGCGGTACTCAGGTTCATAAAACACATCTCTCGGCAACCACAGAGAACAAATGATACCAACGGCCAAGAGATAATCTGGCTGTTTCGTCCAATCACAGGTCCACACTGATCCACGAGACTCGAACAGACTTAAGACTTTCCAATAGTGGCGACACCGACGCTTGATTATTTATCTATTTATTTATTTATTTATATTATTATTATTATTATTATTATTATTATTATTATTATTATTATTATTATCATTATTATTATTATTATTATTTACTTTTAATCTGCATTTTTGTTACAGTCACTCACCGAGACACACCCAGCGTCCTAGGGCGAGCGAAGGAGAAGAGATGTCACAGTATGACTGAAAGCTTAAGGTGAAGGGCTGACAGAATCGTTCGCACGCCGGGCGAAATGCTTAACAGTATTTCGTCTGCCACTAGGTTCAGAATTCAAATTCGGCCGAGGTGGACTTTGCCTTTCATCCTTCCGGGGTTGATAAATTAATCAAATTCACTCATAACACATTAATCGGCCCAGGGCTATAGTGGAATACACTTGCCCAAGGTGCTGTGCAGTGGGACTGAACTGGAAACCACATGGCTGCGAAGTGAGTTTCTTTACTACACCAGCTGATTATCTTTTTACCTTCTTTCCCATCGGTCTCAAAGAACCACGTGAAATTCCCTGACCACTTCATTAACCAATAAAAAAACATGGCGTCCTTTTTGACGGAAGAACACACTTTCTTCTTTTACTTTTTTTTTCTTTTTCTTTTTCTTTTTTAATTTTTTTCGTAAGTCATACATTTTCAGATTCGAAATTCGAAACAAAACCTCAAATTTTAATGGCTTAATCATTGGCAGAAATCTACATATCTGCAGGAATCTAAGTATTCTCATAAAACTTTACTAGCAACTGGAAACATTTATGAAATTGATCGATTTCTCGTTGATCTGAAAATGGCAAATGAAGAGACACCCTGAAAAATTTGCTACGCATAGATCTACGCATGTGATTTGTCAAATGTGACACCCGTCAGAGCATCGGCAGAGCATCGGCAGAGGGAAATGCCGCCTTTTCCTGAGTAATATCCGAGTGTTGCAGCATTTATCAAGTAATTGCTATATTTCATACATTTGAAACAGTCCAATGCAGAGAATTAAATAAATAACATAACATATAATAAATGATGTAATACAAATAATGTAATCGAGAAGAGACAATATACGGAACAATACATTATATGTTTGTTTAATCATTGGTTGAGCAGAGTGATGCTGTGAAAGTATATTGGATCCGTTACCTGGAGATTTTTGGATCGAGACGATGTTCTCCTTAGCTATAGATAACCGAGTTCCCTACAAATAGACCATAAACATGTGCATAGACCTATAGGGGTAGATACTAATTATATTATGCCATAGATATTTTTATAGGGTCAAGAAGTCAGCCTCTCATAGAAGTACAAAACGCTTGTAGTGGGCAGAGACAACAGGAATTTTACACTGATTAAATTGGATATAAATATTCGGAAGACAGGATACAAATTGTTGTGGTTAAAAGATTTGTTTCTCAACCACGTGGTTCTGGATTCAATCCGACTGTGCAACATGTAGGAGACGAATCTAATACAATTACCTGATCAATGGCTTCTGAATGAGATTTGGTGACAAAGTGTGCGGAAGTATGTCGTATGTGCGAGTGTGTGAATATCAACGGAAGACAACAAATTGGCCAGAAAACTAACAAATTGATGCGTAGAACAAAAGATACCATGTGGTGGTATTTTTTTTCATCCAAGTTGCACAGACTCTACCATGTTAGTCTTGCCCTCGGACATGTAATGAACTAATGATTGTTTCGCTCGTTAGCAACCTAAAACTAACGACGCTATTGTTCAGAAAATGCACGATATAATAAATAAATAAATAATCTAATTCCCATCATGGTTTGAACTTGTAAAGGGGTGGGTAGCGTAATGCACCTGGAGGTTTTTACGTTGCTGCTCTACCATTTTTACGTCTTCGGTGAACTTTACGTCTTCGATCACTTAATTATTGATTTCAAACACTGGTGGCCTTAAACCAGCAAACTTTGCAGAGATCGGATGGTCGATTAGGTCAACTTTAGCATATATATCGATCTCAAAAGGATGTAAAATGCAAAGTCTGCAACAGCAGAGTTTGAACTTAAAACGTTATGGGAAATCGCTAAATATTATTAGAACGAGAATGGAACCAGTCTGACGATGAACCGTTCACAACAACAACCAGTGCTACACAATACTGTCATGGCTTAATCCTTAAAATTTAAGTTGTTTTAAACTGAAATTTCGTTTTGGATAGAAAACTAGCAAGATGTTATGGATAATAATAAAATATTGGACAGGAGGAGAACAAAGGAACAGACAGAAAAGATACAAACAGAAACAGCAAAACGCACACACAAGGGACGTGGACAGAGTCTATCATCAGTTATCGACGAAGAAATCATCGCAATTGCGACACGTTTCGATATAATTGTTCAGTCTGACGATGTCATTAACCTAAGTGGCTGGGATGTAAAAGAGCGGAAAATAAAGGACGAACACGAACAGAAAATGAAAGACCAGTAAAGAAGAAGAAGAAAAGACAAGGCCTTTAGTCCGGACGAAGGGCGAATGATGAGAAGAATGGGAAAATAAAACGAAAAGACAATAATAGATTGTTAGACAGACGTTCATTGATATCTAGGTTACTGGCTTAGATTGGAGGATAAGGTCGACTATTTGAGTGCAAACTATAAATACAAGCTGCTGAGTGCTTTGAGTTAAGTACACATTTGAAGGATTAAGGATTATATTTTATATATAATCCTTTATAGTTATAATTGTTTCAAATTTTGGCACAAAGCCAGTAATTTTAAAGAGAGAGTGTTTGTCGATTATATCCACTCCAGTGCTTGACTAGGCCATATTTTATGTACAAGCACGGAGAGAAAAGGCAAACCACGGCTGAATTTGAACTTATGACGTAATGAGTCAGAAGAAATGTCGCTCGATTCTACAAGCTTGTAGCCTTTTTTTTTCATAATTACAAACGAAAAAGAAAATATAGACTAATTAATTGGGTCCCACTACTTTCTGAGCTCCCTGCATCGTTTCTCTAAATCCAGACTTCGATTTACACTGGATCGATGTAACTTCTCATTTTTTTTTCTTTTAGATAAGTGCCAAGCGTGCATGCACTGAATTTCGTTGGATATACAGCTTTCTTTTAAAAACATGTTATAATGGCTAATTAGAAATTCTATTTATACACGGGCTGAGTCGTAAATAATATATGAAAAAAGGAAAGAAAAGTAGGAAAAAAAGAAAGATTGCTCCAGCAGGGTCATACACTTATCTTGTGGGAGGAATCAGTCAATAAATAAATTCAAATTTTGGCGTAAGGCCACTCAATCCAAGAGAAAGGATGTAACATATTATAATATGGTATCTTACTGTATCGAAGAATACTGCAGGGACAAAAGGCAAAGCACTGACCTCAGTGGAATTCGAACTCACAACGTTTAAGGCAGTAAATATAATAGAACAGCGCGTGATATTCTTATCTCGACCAAAACTGATTGCAGTAAATATATTTTTTTCTTTTTCCCTTCGTCTCAAACCTTCAAAGATTGCTTATGCGTGTTGGCATGCCGCAGGCGTGGCAGTGTGCGTAAGAAGTTTGCTTTGCAGCCACGCGGTTTCCAGTTCCCTCCCACTGCATGGCAACTGGGGCGAGTAAATTTGGTAGACGGGAATTGTGCGGAAGCCTGTCGTGTGTATGTGTGCGCGCGTCTGTATTCGCGTGTCACCCCTCCCAACCGCTTGAAAACCCGGTGATGCTTTGTTTACGTCCCTTTAATTTAGTGGTTTGGCAAGAGAGATCATCGGGATAAGTACCACATTTTAAAAAGAAAACATAAGTACTGAGGTTGATTTGTTCGACTAAAACCTTTCAAAGCGTTGCCCCAGCATGGCCGCAATCCAATTATTGAAACAATTCAATGATAAAAGAAGAGTGTGTGTATGTGTGAGCGTGGAGAAAAAAGAGAGAGGGGGAGGGGACAGAGAAAGAGAGAGAGAGAGAGAGAGAGAGAGAGAGAGAGAGAGAGAGAGAGAGAGAGAGAGAGAGAGAGAGAGAGAGAGAAAGAGAGGGAGAGAGAAAGAGAGAGAGAGAAACAAAGGTTGTAACGCATTGAACTTCATTCAACACAGTCTGCCAGTCGAAACGTATTTGAATATAAGCATGTATATAAGCATGTATTGCGTGTATATATGACATGTGTATGTATGTATGTGTGTATGTATGTGTTTGGGTATGTATGTTTGTGTGGTTTTATATTCAAAATTCCTCCCGAAAAGAAATCGCTGAGATGAAGGGTTCAGGTTATGTATTCGCATACGAATGTAAGGGGACATAAATGAATGTCCGTGTCTGTGGGGTTGTGCATGTCTGCGCAAGTATTTGTAGTAGAGATCTGTATGCTTCATTTTATGTACGTATACTCTATAATGATATATAGTCGCACGTCTAGACATGTGCAGAGTTTGTATATAAGTTTGTATGTATTTACGTCTGTACAAATGTGTAGGCTTTAACCCAAAAGTGATTCTGTGTATATTTTCATTCCAGGAAAACTCACATGGAGAATCTTTGGAATGTCTTACAAATCTTCTCTGTTCACTCACGAGTCCATTTACATTGTTTTTGTTTGGGTTTTTTCCTTGGAAAACGTCATAATTTCTCGGCTTTTACGCAGACCTGTTGTTACATAACTCAGCGTAGCTTAATAACTGGTACAAGTGGGAAGATATAGCCAGGAGAAAAGAGCCGAAGATTCCGCATAGACAAGACATCCTTTCTGCTGGACAACAGAACACTGAATGGTGTTTGTTCCCTGCCCCAGAAAACAACTCCAAGCCTATTATACGTTGCACGAGAACATTGTTTTTATTGAACCAGTTTATTAAGAATGTATCCAACAGTATTTTTAATGGTGTGGATTCATTTTGGTTTTGGATGTATCTCTGATTATGACTGCCAGGACAATCCTTTCTGCTTAAAGATTTGTAATTAGTTTTGGCAAGAGTATCATGTCTCGTGGGAATGTAGTACTTTTGTGGATCTTTTCTGCCAGCTGCTGATAATGTGGTTGAGTTTTTCCACACTGGCAAAGTACAATCAACATTACCTACAACAACGCGTAGCTTAGGAGGCATCATTATTCCTTTACTGATTAGGTACTTACAAGCTATCACGTGTTCCTGAGCAGCCAAGGGATATCCTTCTGGTGACAATGTATCTGTCACAGGTCCAGGAAAGGCTACTCTTCCACTCAGTGTTGCTGATGTCTCGTCTAGCTCGTGGGATACAGCGATATGGTAGGCGAGAGTTTCTCCCCAAAATCTCTGTTGAACTAGGTTAGTCCAGCTATTTATGGGTCACGCAAACACCTCTGCCCTCAAATTACCCAATTCACAAACACCTCTAACGTTCCGTAGGTGTTCTCTGGGTGATTAGATTCGGTACCCCAAAGCTGTTTATACAGACCACATAACCTTGCTTCCATCCCTCTGTTTAACCAAATATCCAAGTTTGTGTCAGATGTTGATACAACCAGCAGTATTGGGATATATTAGTCTTATAGAAACTTGACGGATGTGACTTCCATACCTTTAGAAATCGAAGGAAATCTCTAGCTTTAAACGCAATGCCAATAATTGAAACATTCTCGTAAACTTTGTGATATTTGCCGCATTCTTTATTGGAGTTAGAAGAAATGTAACATATCAGCCAGTGATATGTGTACGTCCTTCGTTTAGTCAACAGTCTTTCCTCTAATCACTACCAAATTACGAACTCTGAATCTAGCCAAACACCATTCCTACCTTCCTGGGAATGGTGTCACCAGTTCTGTCTCCTTCTGCCATTACTATTACCTGAATTTAACTTCAGGTCCTCGTAAAATCAAAGTGTGACCGACATGAACCTTTCTCCCGTCGGCAGATCCGGAAATGTAGCTACAACATTTCTTAATCAAAGGTTCCAGTTACCAAAATAGAAAGCGGTATCGATTAACTGTTGGCCTTGAAATATTCCTTCGATAAGCTAAAGCTACTTGCGATTAAGTTAGCTGCATTGATTTTTAATGATAACTTTGTGGATCATGTTGTTTGTCAGGTTTTTTAAAAGCATCAACAATGGCACGTGGCCCCTTGGCAAGGCACATTGTCTCTAACATGTATGTATGTATGTATGTATGTATGTATGTGTATGTATGTGTTTATGTGTGTGTATGTATGTATGTGTGGATGAATGAATATGTATGTATATGTGAGGATGTATAATGTATGTTTGTATGTATGTGTGTGTATGTATGTGTGTGTATGTATGTACGTACGTGTGGATGGATGAATGGGTGTGTATGTATATGTGGGGATGTATAATGTATGTTTGTATGTATGAATGGATAAATGGCTTAGTATTACGCGTGTATGTATCTAAATAGGTATGTGTTTGTGTGTGCCTCTAATTATATAATTATATATATATGTACATATATAAGGATATATAAAAGTGCATCTGTGTGTGTGTGTGTGTATGTGTGTGTGTGTGTGTTTGTGTATGTACTTTTGAGCATTTTTTTTGTTTTTGTTCTTGTTTTTCTAAGGTATTCTGATTGTTAGAATATAGACATATGCATTTGAAGAGAAACGTGTATATGTGTATATGTGCTTGTGTGTGTGTATATAGGTCGGTGCTACAATCCATACGAAAGCTTCAGTACAATCTCTGTCCAAAGAATGTCACTCAAAAGCTTGGGTCAAAGTTAAGACCTTGTCAGACACTGAGTTACGATGACACAACCTGGGGATTACAATAAGGGTTCACGTGTCTGCGAAACACTCAACCACTTACACGTTGATTAAAACATCAGGTAATTCAGGTGATCAACTAACTGAATGGTCGTCGTCGATACCGGTGGAGATCCATACCTTTCTACATCTATGTACGAATGAATGTTTCTCTGAAGTCTCTTATCTTTTACTTATTTCCCTCATTGGATTGCGGCCATGCTGGGGCACAACCTCGAAAGGTTTTAGTCAAGTTTTTATTCTTATAAGCCTGATACTTATTCTATCGGTTCTCCTTTGCCGAACTGCTAAGTTACGGGGACGGAAACAAACCAACACTCGTTGTCAAGTGATGATGGTATAGAACAAACACAACACAGACACACACAGATAGATGTTCATACATTCATACATAATTTTAAATTCGGGTTAACACCTTTTTACGTACACATACATACATATATATGTATATATACGTATATAT
>NC_068984.1:146962859-146964575 GCF_001194135.2 Octopus bimaculoides | reverse complement strand
TGTGTGTGTATTTGAAGGGCTTCTTTCAGTTTTCGTCTAACAAATTCACTCAGAAAGTTTTGGTCGAACCAAGATTATAGAAGACAAAGTGCAAAGCAGTGTGACCTGGAACCATGAGGTCAAGGAGCAAACTTCTTGACCACAGAGCCACACCTGGAAAAACGACTGTATATGCACGGAGACCGGTATGTATGGATGTATGAGAGTAACTATGTGTGTGTGTGTGTATACTTATATATGTGTGCGAGTGTGTGTGTATGGATGTATGTGTGAACGTATACATATACCTGTGTGTGTGTGTGTGCGTGTGTTTACGCATGTTTTCTTGTCTTCCTGTGTCAAACATGGACGCATAGGTTAATAGAAATTAAGTTGTGCGCAGACACCTACACAAAGGAGGGTGTAGATAGATATATGCATCCAGTGTATATGAGGATATACGTGGGTGTATATGGCGGTATATGTCGGCGTGCGCGTGTGCATGTGTGTCTTTTGTGTGTCGGTATATGCTTATTGCTATGTTTGCGTACATGAGTGTGTGTGTGTACATAATTGTGTACATGTGCGTGTGTGTGTAATTTTATCTGCGCAACTACAAACTCATATATGCAAATCTGTACTTAGCAACCAAACCATTTGTTTTTTTCTTTCTTTTTCCTATAATAAACATGGTTACGAGCACTTTATATTGACAAAGATGATGGAGTAGAGTTTGTTGTTGCGGCTGCCGTTGCTGCTGCTGCTAATGATGATGATGATGATGATGATGATGATGACGATGATGACGATGATGATGATGGTTTGAGCAATAAAGTCAATGGAGATAATAATATGTTGTCATGGATCTTGGCGACGGAAATAATTCTGTTGAAAGATAAGAAAGGAGGTGGGGGTGATGTAGGCGGTGGTGTGTGGTGGTGGTGGTGGTGGTAGAAGAGGTAGAAAACAATGATGACAGTGAGGATTATAATGATGATGATGATGACGAAGAGGAGGAGGAGGAGGGGGAGAAAAAGAGAGAGAGAGAGAGAACGGTGAGAAAGAAGGAGAGTATTTGACACTGTTGTTTACTTATATAAACTTACACCTCAGTTTTAGGTTTCCAAGGTATGTGTACATCTGTGTGTGTGTGTGTGTGCGTGTGTGTGCGTGTGTGTGTGTGTGTGTGTGAGATGAGTGAGTCAGTGTGTGTCTATACACACACACACACGTGTTTCAGAATGTGGGATAGCATAGAATAACGTAGAAATCATTTTAGGCCTAACAACTATTATTCTGAAAGTTCGGCAAATTATAATACATCATAATATATGATATATATAATATATGTATCGTGTAAATGTAATTTATATTATATATGGGCAAATATATGTAATGTATATATATGTGTAGGATAAATATGTAATGGTGGGTGGTGGGGTGCGTCCTTGTGTTAACCCAAGCGCATATGTAAAAAGACTTTTCACAAGTTATCACAGTACTTACTTTCGAGCATGTATGTATATATATACGTATATGTATGCATGTGTGTATGTATGTATATATGTGCGGATACGTGTGTGTGTATATATATATATATATATACTGTGAAAGTAACAAGGGTAGAAAATTTAGAAAAATGTTCATACCGGTTGCTGTCATGCGTAATAATGTCAATAGACAACACACACACACACACACACACACACACACACACATACATACATACATATGTAT
>NC_068984.1:146962079-146962764 GCF_001194135.2 Octopus bimaculoides | reverse complement strand
TATATATATCATGTATCAATGCAATTTCTGCCCAATAAACAGCGTATGTATATACTCGTATCGCATACAACAAATAAGTGTGTGTGTGTGTGTGTGTGTGTGTGTATATGGAATAAATGTATAGAAAATAAAATCTGGTTATACCTTCTACTTTTGTATGCAGTCTTTAGCAAGTCCGGTTTCTTTGTCTCCTTCTTTTCTGTAAAGTTGTTATGCTTGATGTTGTTGTTCCGTGTTATTTCATGAAAGACTTTTCTTTTTAATACAAACAAATATACTGCGCTAGACGATGGATGTATTTATTATATATATATATATGTTTATATATTTATAAATATATATATATATGTATGTGTATGTATATATATAAATATTTTATGTTACGTTCCGATGAATATTGGAATTATATACACATTTGTTTCCATGGATATAAAAGATTAATCGAGTGATTTGAATTTTTTTTTTAATAACCAATGAATGAAAATTATATATATATATATATATGTATATATGTGTGAATTATACACGCTTTGCTTTGTAGAGACACATATAAATAAGTTAAAAACCTTCCTTAAATAATGGTTACATATACATATATGAATATATATATATATATATATATATATTCTAAAATATATATAAAGATAGTAAGAGAGAAAGAGAGTTAGAATGAAAGATAAATGTG
>NC_068984.1:146960641-146961253 GCF_001194135.2 Octopus bimaculoides | reverse complement strand
TTGGGTGGTGGTGGGAGTAAACGTTTGCACGAGTGGTGGCAGCAGCAGCAGCAGCAGCGGCAGCAGTAGGACAGCAGTGGCAGCAGTAGTAGTAGTAGTAGTAGTAATAGTAGTAGCGGTAGTAGTAGTAGTAGTAGTAGTAGTAGTAGTAGCTTTTCTATTGTTACAATCGCGCGCCGCGCAGAAGTATGAAATATATGATGACTACATTCTCGCATTTCGCATTTACATAAGCGTATTTTGTTACACACACACACACACACACACACACACACACACACACACACACACACACACACACACACACACACACACACACACACACATACACACACACACACATACACACACACATATAAACATTCATACGTACGTACTTACATATATGTACACACACAGACACAAGAGCGAGAGAAAAACAAAGAGACATATATATGAATATATACATATATATATATATGTACATATATATTATATATATGTACATATATATATATACACGCTTACAAACTTTTATATACATAATACGTACATTTTATATACAAATGCGAACTCTTAATTTACATAGATTAATATATATATATATATATATATATATATATATATATATAT
>NC_068984.1:146957733-146958804 GCF_001194135.2 Octopus bimaculoides | reverse complement strand
TGTTTGAATATAAGTTTGCATATATACATGAATGGGTTTGTATGCATGTACGTATACGTCTATGTATGTATGAATTTATGTATATATAAGTGTGCAGGCGTAGATATACATACACATATATATATATATATTTTACATACTTCTATGTATATGTGTGTGTGGGGGGGGTATGTGTGTCTGTGTGTGTATGTATATATATAATATATATATAATATATATATAGGCCGGTATGCACGTATGCAATATGCAGGTGCTTTCTGTATGTTTGCATAGAGAGAACTGCAGGTAGAATTTTCCACATCGACTGAGAAACGTTACAATCTATGAGGTTGTGTCAATCTTAGATTGACAAAGATTCACCAAAAGTATAAGAAACTTCTCTGTGATTGTAACAATTCTATTTGCATTTTCCCTCAATAAGAATCTAAATTTCACGCATGTATTAAAACATAGGTACTGAGCATACATCTGTGTGTACATCATGTATAACATCACAGGAAACCAAATTGACTGCGGTAATCATTTGGAGGTAACATCTGTTATGGACGGACAGTGTTAAAAAACGTAAAAATATTGAAGTAGCAGGCGAAAATCAGATGGGCTGAAGGTTGATTCTCCATTGTTCGGCGATGAGGAATCATTTGTTTAATAAACTGAATTTCCTGCTCCAGAATGAACATGTTAGCAGCTGATTACTTTATAGATACGAATATCCTTGAAGTAATTGTCCAGTGAATTAAAGATGCAATCCAGGGACACTACACTACAAGTTTCATGGTTACGGAGCAAACTTTTTGCACTTTAGACCATACTCTTCGATACACACACCAAAAAACAAAAGTACTCCATCCAATGACAAATAAATGTAGTTCGATATACATTATATTACAATAAGGGCAACTTTCTTGCCATTAAGACACAAGGCACATTACAAAAACCTACTTAGCCACGTGTCTTAATGGCACGAAACTGTTAGGAGCTCTCATTGTAACACAAAATACATTAAATTATATATATGCATATATATATATGTATATATATATATATATATATATATATATATATATATAT
>NC_068984.1:146954353-146956393 GCF_001194135.2 Octopus bimaculoides | reverse complement strand
TATATATATATATATATATATATATATGTATGTATGTATGTATGTATGCATATATATACATATATATACACTACACACACATATACGTATGTGTGTGTATATGCCTGCCTGCCTGCATACATACATACATACATACATACATACATACATATGTATGCGTATATACATACATACATACATACATACATATATACATACATATATACATATGTATGCGTATATACATATAGATTTATATAAAGATAATTCATAAATTCCTTTGATCTGCTCAAGAACCCACACAAACTCTATTACACTTCCATGTCCCTTCCATTTTTATTTCCAAGCGTTACTGTGTATTATGAAGTGTGAACTGGTTTCCTCGTGCATCCTCGTCGATGTTGTCTTTGACACCATTCCGCAACTCGTCAAATTGCCTATCAGACCTGATTCTATATTAATCCAGATTCTTTGTCACCGTCTTCACACGTCTTTAATATTAAGAAACACTAAATGTCTGTATTAAGCAGTGCGTGTGTGTGTGTCTGTGAATTGCGTGTCTGTGTGTGTGTGTGCGTGTGTAAGTGTGTGTGTCTGTCTTTCTGTCCGTATGTGTGCGTGTGTGTCTTCGCATGTGTGATTTTTATATGTTTTTGTTTACATACTAGTTTTTTTTTTCTCTTACTTCAATCATTGTTCTGCGGCCATGCTGGGGTTCCTGCTTCAACGGTTTAAAGCTAACACATTGACCCCAGTACAGTAGTGATTGATTAAGTCTGATACCTCTTATTGTACCGTTCGATTTTTGCCGAACAGGTAAGTTACGGGATCGTAAACAAAGCAATAACGGTTTGAAAGCAGCGGCAGCGACGGTGACAAACACAGACACAAACACACACACACACACACACACACACACACACACACACACATGAGCGTGCGCATACATACATATATATATATACATATGTGCATATACACATAGATTCACATACCTTATATACGTATATATACATATATACACGTACACACACACACGGACACACACACAAGGACAGATAGATCGATCGATCGATAGATAGATAAATAATAGATAGATAGGTAGTTCGATAGATCGATAGATCGATAGATAGATAGATAGATAGATACAAGTATATTTATATACGTATGTATACATATACACATGAACATACACACACACACACACACACACACACACATATACACACGCACACACACGGACATACAAACACGCATAATACTTATATGCATTGATGCATTTATGTGCGTGTGTGTATATGTATGCGTGTGCGCGTGTCCGCGCGCACGAGATTGCAAACGTAATGCATAAAGCTTAAAAGCCATAATGAAACGGCTCCAACACACGGAGGAGCCAACAGTTGTCAAAATAACCACGCCCCTTTCCTACTGTCACGCCCACAAGGAATCAACTGCAGCGACATAGGAAGTGGGCGTGTGCTACATTCTACCGAAGCCGGGACGAAATCTGAAACTTGAAGCGAAGTTGTACAGCGTCCCGTGACCACCCCTGTCGACGATTCTATTTTGACTTTCGGCTGAAGCACTGGGCCTTCAAACTCGTCATCAAATTTCTTGTAAACATAACATTCAATGAATATTAGATTGCATGTATGTATGTATGTATGTATATATATATGTATGTGTGCGCGTATGTATGTGTTTTGTATATATGCGCGTACGTATGTACGTGTGTATGTATGTATGCATGTATGTATATGTGTATGTGTGTATACGTTCATATTTTAATCCTTTTATTTTTTACTTGCTTCAGGCATTTAACAGCGGCCATGCTGGAGCATCGCCTAAAAGTTCGTTTTAGCCGAAGAAATGGACCTCAGGTTTTACTTTTTGTTTTGTAAACCTAGTACTTATAGGACTTATTTTATCGGCTTCTCTTGCCGAACCGCTAAGTTATGGGGAACATAAAAACACTAACATCGGTTGTCAGGCGATGGTGGGGTAACACAGACACAAAGACACGTGCATAAATAAATATATATATATATATATATATATATA
>NC_068984.1:146952970-146954219 GCF_001194135.2 Octopus bimaculoides | reverse complement strand
ACAACGGGGTTCTTTCAGTTTCCGCTCACACGCATACACTCACACACACACACACACACACACACACACACACACACATATAAATATATATAAATGCCATAACAGAATCTCGTCGGAAGGTGACTCTTGTTTCGAATCTTAATTACTCCCGAGTGAACACGAAAGGATATGAAATGAAGTGTTCTGCTCCGACCCGTCCGGAAATCGAAATCACTATCACAATATCGTGACTGCAGCACCCTAACCACTTGGCCACTCGATTTCCACGAATCTCATCATGGAAAAAAAGTAAATAAATAAGTAAAATGAAAACTAAAAAAAAAACTAAACAAAATGAATGCACCGATCCGGGTGGTTTGAATTGAGAAATGAAGTATGAGAAGAGACATTTTCCGGAATTATAAAATATTCTTCACTGTTCACGGCTTCATTGCATTTATAGCAACGAAAATTATAGAATTCTTGAACGAAAGAAACCGATTTGCATAAACAGCGCATTGTTGGAAGCTAGTTCAAAACAATGCATTATTAGTTGATTTCTATAATTGTAGAGCAAATCTACATTTTTAGCCGATTCTGTGTAAGGAAACTGTAGAAAATACGCCGGAAACTTGTTTTCTTGATAATCTTTTAGTGGACAAAAAAAAAAAAAAGAAGAAGAATTTGTCCGATTGGTTACAATTTTACTTGAGAGGTCTATTGTTTTCATAATATTTTGATAACATCTTTAAGAATAGTACCAAAGTCATAACACCTGTTTCACTGTCCAAAATCTGGCAAAATTATAAATCACTAGGAATAATTTGTCATCTTAAATATGTTCTTGTTGTTTGCGGTGGCGGGGTGGGGTGAGGAAGAATTGTTAACGCATCGTAAAAAACTTACGGTAAATCTTCCGGTACTCAACATTCTGAGTTCAAATCCCTCTTGCCTAGAGAAGGTAAACAAGACATCACTCATCCCAAGTCTAGCCATGGAAGCTGAAGTTCTAGTAATCTACTCAACGGTGACAGGGGATGGTATGGGTCCTCCCAGGTCATCTAGACAGTGGTGGGCAAGGTTCACATGAACAGGACCTGCCTTTGGGCAGACCATCAGTAAGTTAGGCCCTCTGTCCGTCACATCTTCATTCCCTTTGCGTGATGCTAATTCTCAACCATTGGAAATGGTTGAACAATAGCATCACGCTTTGAAACTCGGAGTACCAATGAATTTGAATCAAACGGTTTTGACCTATATATATATATAT
>NC_068984.1:146944723-146951971 GCF_001194135.2 Octopus bimaculoides | reverse complement strand
GGTGGTGGTTTTGGTAACGAACATCTGGGGTGTCATAAAAGACAGATTACACCTTCCACGGCACTCCACCAAACACCAGAACTACTACCACCACCACTACTACTACTACTACTAATAATAATAATAATAATAATAATAATAATAATAATACTAGTGCCGACCACCCTTGCTACCGACGTGATGAAGCACATTTGTCTTTGAGGTCGTTTGACATGCGAAAGCTCTCAGTTTTTTGTTTTTTTTAATTGAATGTTTAGTTAATGTAGGTCGATATTCAATGTCTGACGATATTCAATGTCTGACGGAGCAAAGAAAAAGGTGTGTCATGGTTGGGATGCTTTTCAGTCATAGTTCTGTCTGTCTGTCTGTCTGTCTGATCAGACCTAGCCCGGGGTAAAAGAGCTGCAGCAAACCTGGACATCTCGGCCTTACAACTGTAGGCAAAAAGCTTGAAATTTTGTGTGTGAGGGGCTGGGATAGTCATTTACATTGACCCCTGTACTCAACTGGTCCTTATTTTATCGACCCCGAAAGGATGAAGAACAAAGCTGACTTGGGTAAAATTTGAAATCAGAAATCCCACTAAGCATTTCGTCCGGCATGCTAACGATTCGACCAGCTCACCGGCGCTCAACTAGGCAAATAATATTTTTCTGTAAATTCTGTCTATCATTCTGCCTGTGTAGGTGTGTGTGTGTGTGTGTGTGTGTGTGTGTGTGTGTGTGTGTGTGTGTGTGTGTGTGTGTGTGTGTGTAAGAAGATTGATAGACAGAAATCTCTGTCTCTCTCTCTCTCTCTCTCTTCCTCTCCCCCTCTTATATATATATATATATACATATGTATGTATGTATGTATGTATGTATGTATGTATGTACACACACAAATAGAGAAATATACAGAAGAGGCAGCGGAGGAAAGATGAGGAGATAGAAAATATCCCCGAATATTCCTGCGCCATTATTACCACCACCACCGCCGCCGCCGTCATCCCACCACCACCACCACCATCCCACCACCACCAATACCACCACCTACATTAACAGCAACAACAACAACAGCCTTATTCTCGACACCGTACAGAAAGTCAAAGTGTGTCTCCAGGTCATTTAACCCTGGCGGAGGGGACACACACGCACACACACACACACATGTGAGGGGAGTTAAGGTAGTTGTACGACATATAAAAGAGAGATAGGAGAGAGAGAGAGGAGACGAAGCTTTGATGGTAAAGTCTGTGATGATGATGATGATGATGATGATGTGTGTGTGTGTGTGTGTGTGTACGTATGCAATGTTTGTGCGCACGTAAGAGTGTATCACTATATGATGCGTGTACTGCCTACATGAGTGCGCCATCTAGTGGTAGCATACACACACACACACACATATATATTTGCAGCCATGAAAAGAAAGGGGGAGAAAGAAACACATGTGAGAGAAGGAGGAGGAGAAAGAGGCGTGGTTACATATCTAACGGAGAGAACAGAAGCACCACACACACACACACATACACTCACACGCATGCACACGCCAACACCCCTCCCTCCCATACGCACACGCGCGCACACATGCTTACGTACTTATAGTCATGGACGTGTACACGCGCACGTCTGATGCAAGCGTGTCTTTGTATCCCTTATTTTCATCTTCCTCTTTTTCAACAGCCTCCTCCCCCTCTCTCTCTCCCTCTCTTTCACACACACACACACACACTCGCGCGCCGCACACCCATATGCATTAATGCAGGGGAATATAAGCAGAAATGAATATGATTTATGCTCAGAGGAGCAGCGACGGCTGACTGGTTAAGAAGTTCAAGTTGTAACCACGAGGTTTCGGGTTCAGTCCCACCGCACAGCATCTTGGGCAAGTTTCTTCTCCGGCCCCGGGCCGACTAATACCTTGCGAGTCAATTTGGTGGACGAAAATTGTGTCTAATCATATTGCATACACACACACATACACACACATAGATGTGTGATTGTGTCTGTGCACATGTGTGTGGGTGTGTGCACTATATCGTCAGTGTTTGTCAGCCACCTCACCACTTGGCAACCGGTGTTAGTTTATTTACGTCTCAGTGATATTGTAGTAGTTCAGCAAAAGAGAACGATAGAATACCAGGCTTTAAAGAATATGTGTGTGTGTGTGTGTGTGTGTGTGTGTGTGTGTTATCTTTTATTGGTTTTAGCGAAGGGCTGGGGCCATGCTGAATCACCGCCCTTCAGTGTGTTTAGGTCCCCTTTCTGTATTTGTTCTTGCTTTTGTCTTTTTAGTGAAGAAGCGAGTTGAACGGAGCTTCTCTTCTTTGTGCCTCATTCTGCGATGTTGGTTCATCTGGGATTTCACATAGAATTTTATCCAGATGCTTTTTGAAGAACTCCACATCTACACCTCGCAAATCTCTGAGGTTGTTTGGTAGGATGTCAAATAGTTGTGCTGCCTTGAAACACAAGCTCTTGCAGTATTATGTCCTTAGTCGAGATGGGGGTCTTTAATATTATGCAGTGCTGTCCAGTTCGGTGGTTGGTATGGTTTTCAATTCCAAAGTTGGGAGCTAGACCTCGCAGGATCTTCCATATGTATATCACAGCATATCTTCCTTGCCTTCTCTCCATGGAGTAGAGCTTCAGTTCTCCTCTCCCAGTAACTCATCTCTTTCACTGAGTCAATCTTCTTTGTGTGGTGGTGTTGGATTGCCTCAAGTTCCACCACCAGTTAGACGCCCTGCGGCGACCCCTGTGGGGAGCAGTAATCCAAATGAGCACGGGAGAAGCAAGGTATCCTTATTTCTGGTTCTGAAGGATCTCAGAATCCATGCAGTTACTCTGGGGTCGCTCTACCTCCTGGTCCTGTGTGTTCCGATTGTAGCCCTTTTGTCGACCGACAGTGGAGTGCTTGAAACTTATCGCCGTTGAACTGTTAGTTTCGTCAGCCCGTTTGTATATTGCATGCGGGTTGTTTTGTAGTTTTAGTATGTCGTACTGTGGTACTTTTGCATCATCACTGTAGCCCCCTATACAACCAGAAACAGTAGGATAACATCCAACAAGGGTCAAAGAATTTTCTTGCCCTTGCAAGGAACTCTATCCTTGAGGCCCTGATAGCCCAAATGGTGAAGTAGTGATGTGGAGTCCTTAAAGATGCATTTGATAGTGAGGCTTCTTCCCACCAGAAACAAGCTGTGGGTAACCACTGATATCTTTCTCGATGTGGTTGTTCCATGGCAGATCACAATTTTCTTTCAATTTGTGATTCTCAAAGTCACTGGTATGAACAAATACTTTCCAGGCAATGCCTTATACTTTAAAAGTCATGGGAGTTGAAAATAAGGGAAGTATTATATACATGAATGATGCATCATAGAATAAAGACATAAAACATAACAAATGACACAGTTTATATAATCTAATTTTAATCTTATAATTAAGAAAATTACAAAATACTCTTTCTTTCTTGTTTTTTCTTTTTTATAGCAACGTTTACAGCTTTGTCATATGAGAACTTCCTTGCAATGTCATTTTCCAGAGACAATATGCATAAGGAATTTAAGCACCCTTCAATTATGGTAGACCGAAATTTATTCTTAACAAAGGCAAGCTTTGAGGAACTCCTTTCTCCTTCACAGCTCGTGATAGGCATTGTCAAGTACAGCTGAAGTGCAGTGGTAATATTAGGAGACACTTCAATTAATTGTTGCTCATAAATAAGCTGAAGAGCTTCTGTGCATTGCATTTTAGATGGTGTGTTTTCTTTTGTGTTCTGTGTAAATGCTCTTTAAATTGATAACACTCATCTATTAATCTGTGGTCAATATTGTCTTTGTAATGTGATATTATAAGTTTGATACTGTTCTCATCAAATTCTGAATTGTTGATCAATTCTGAGAGAAACTTGAACCTTTTCGCAATCTGCTCATTTGGGTCCATTCTCTTGCTTAACTGGATTATCAAACAGTCAAAGATTTGATTTAGAACTTCTATCCTAAATTTCAAAGAAACACCTATCGTTTGTTCCATCTGCAAATTTCTTTGTAACAATGCGTTTGTAAACATAAGAATAATTTGAGGTGATGTATTCACATGAACCTTTTGCTACTGATTCATAGGGTGCAATCTTGGCGGCTGAATTTTCCCGTAGTTCTTTAAGAAATGAAAGCAAAGACGTTAGCAGAAGGTAACCTTCAAACACATCAGAACCAAGGGTTTGGAGCTTCTTTCTTGTTTTGTTAAAATGCTCCATAACTACTTCCCAAACAACTGTTCAAATAGCATATTCCAATTTTACCAACTTGTGGTATAAATTCTTTGTATCTCACTTCTCTTCAGGCTTCTCTACTGAGTCTTCAAACATATGCTGGAGAGTTTGTAAAATATCCCTATATCCATTTTTAATTACCCAGACTGCTTCATTGTGTGCAAACCATCTAGTTATACTTAAGCTCTTTAGAGGAAAGGTTAGATTGTCCTGTGTGTTTAAAATCCCCCATCTTCGAGGAGATTCAGAAAAGAAAACATACAGCTGCTGCAGGATGGTTTGTCCTAGGTGGGGGTTTGTCCTAGGTGGGGGTTTGTCCTAGGTGGGGGTTTGTCCTAGGTGGGGGTTTGTCCTAGGTGGGGGTTTGTCCTACCCTCGTACGGAGGACTTGCCCCGTTATCCATTTAAGATTGGAGATGTTTGTTTTTTTAGAAATATTCAATTTGTAATGTGCTATTTTGTTTTGGGATAAATCTTAACTTTGTGCTATAAGTTTCTTATTTTGAGAAAAATTCAATTTGTAATGTGCTGTTTATCGCATTACATGCATATTGACTGCTTAAAACTATGAAATACGTGTTCACTCGTTTTTATTTATTTATTTATTCATTTGTCATTGAGGTGGTTGCGAAGTGTGCTAAAACAGGTAAACAGGCTTTAAATCACGAATTCCTACAATTTTTTTTTTTTTGCATAGTCATATGAAGTCCCGTTTGTAGAATACAAATTCGCAAAAATTATCTGGAAATTTCAAAAATATATATAACGTTATGAGGGGTTTATATGGTGTTCTTAAAGCCCTGCTCCCAGTTATTTTCATAGTTTTGCCACACTAAAAATTTTTTTATGCATGACATAATATATTCATTTCTACTCTACCTGATATATTTCCCCTCAAATTTAATTTTACTTGAAACAAGGTACTTCTGTGACAAACTATTGTTATATGGTACAGAAAAGGGAAAACAAGTGATACATTTTTTTATCCCATTAAACATTTCTTCAATAAAAAATATACCTTTTATACATTTAATATGACTAAAAATGTCTCTTTCTTTTCAAAATTCTAATTTCGTTTTACACACAGGCACTTGTGGCGTTTGGCATTTTTCTTCATTGTGAAAATACAATAAAGGAGAGAAAAGAGATATTCTTTTGTTAAATAAGAGTTGAAAATGTTTCAGAATGTATATATCAATATATAGATATAATTAACAGAATGAGATAATGATTTCAGAACATTTATAAATAGGGATATATAAAATATCCCGGAAACGATGAATGATGGTTAAGCAATTGTTATTCTAGAGAAAATATGGAATAGAGAGTGAAGTGGAGGAATGAAAACAGACGTGAGATATGCAAGGATATTGTATCTGCAGTTCCATTATTTAAGCAGAATGGTATACATATAAGATTCCTGTACCTTGCGATTAAGTTCAAATAGTATTTAAAATTGGTCATTCCCATCCAAGCATAGAGTTTGTAAATGGTGTTATTGAACAGTTTTTCTCGTTCTCGACTCAGTCAAGGAAATCTTGTGCAACTGAAACCCGAGTGTCTTTTTGGTCAGCTGAAAGCAGTTTTGGCACAAACTTGGCAGACACGCGTCTCATAAATCTTCAGTGATAATGGACTGAACTGAACCGTAACTAATCTGCACATCATCTGATAACTCACGGATGGTGATTCGAGGATTTCCCTTCACAGTTGCACGCACGGTATTTTTTCTCATTTCTGCTGGGTGCGGGTCTCCCGGAACATTCGTAAATATCGACATTATTCAGCCATCTTGGAAACGTCTGAACCACTTGTACACTTGTGTGTGGCTCATACACACCTCTCCATACACACCTCTCCATACACACCTCTCCATACACACCTCTCCACACACTTTCTGCAACTTTACGTGGGTGTCTGAGCAGGTATCGCTATAAAAAATTTCTCTGTAATGATCGATATGATGATCACATGCTACACACCTTCCTACCAAGCACTGCTGTAAACAGCGTAGGTGAGCTACAACGTTAAAACCCAGTAGTCATGCACAGTTGGGATGAAGGTCAACTTTTACCCAGCGGCATCTCTCTACATGCATTAGCTTTGTTACTATGACAACCGTCCGGATACTTATTGATCAGACCTCGTGTATATGCATATATGATATTGAGTATAGTCATAGATATTATACACAGATAGAGAGGGGGTGAGAGAGAGAAAGAGAGAGACAGAAGTAGAGAAGGAGAGGTAGAAAGAAGGTGAGCTAGAAAGAATCAAACGAACAAAGGAAGAGAGAGAGAGAGAGAGAGAGAGAGAGAGAGAGAGAGAGAGAGAGAGAGAGATAAATTTCACATGCAGTTTGTTTTGTGTCTACAATGTCAAATACAAAGCGAATGATGAGAGAGTGAGAGACTGTCTCGAGTAGCGAGAGAGAGGAAATGTGTCTAGTGGGAGAACATTATATATACATGTGTATATATATATATATATATATGACGAAATAAAAAAGAAAACAAAGCAAAAGTACATCTCACTATGCAACACACACACACACACACACACACACACACACACACATACACACACACACACACATATGGACATGCAACTCTCGTTATAGCAGTCGTTACGCATCGTTAGCAATGGGACATCCCATTGAAATTCTATACATGCA
Organism: Octopus bimaculoides; assembly: GCF_001194135.2. Taxonomy (NCBI): domain Eukaryota; kingdom Metazoa; phylum Mollusca; class Cephalopoda; order Octopoda; family Octopodidae; genus Octopus; species Octopus bimaculoides. The sequence goes on along the minus strand of NC_068984.1, from coordinate 146,945,040 downwards.
GCCATATAGATGCGTGTCTTTCTAAATGTATCAGGTACATGTAGTTTTATATATACATATGTGCGCATATGTAACTCTTTAATAGCTACACACACACACACGCATAGCATCGGTGCCATTTTCCTCTTCCTCCGTTTTTCCATTCTCCGAACTGTCTGTCTTTCCGACGAAGGGCTCCGCCCGAAACGTCATACTCTCTCTCCTTCCTTTCCCGAGCGTCCAATAACACTATCCGTATCACGTCCTCACTTTGTTGTTTTTTGTTATTGTTTTTTGTGGTTTTTTGAACCTATATATATATATATATATATATATAT
>NC_068984.1:146942964-146944359 GCF_001194135.2 Octopus bimaculoides | reverse complement strand
TATATATATATATATATATATATATATATATATATTCATATATACTTATTTCGCTACATATATATATTTGTATACATATATGTATATTTGTGCGTTTGACTCCTATGCGGATTTTAATGTGTGTGTGTGTGTGTTCTCAAACACATCGATTCCTACAGAAATATTTTTGTCATTCATTTTCAGAGGAACGTTTTGGACAGAAAGGTGTTTTGAGGTTTGGTGACATCGAGTTTCTTCAAATCTCAAGAATATTCTTAGAATTCTGGCAGAGCAAACGATGGCACTCTTCTGAAAGTTGACAGTGCGTATCTCAATTCCCGTATGCCTCAGCCTCTTTCGTAGGGGTTTATTTTTTATGCTAAGTTCACCACTTACCTGAGGACCAATTCTCACCTTAGTCTTCCACAACCTCTTCATCTCTCTAGTTCAATCCTAATATTTGCCTATTTCCTCAATTATCTCCCCTGTTTACACTGTTTATTTCTTCTGTTCTTTATAATCAAAGCTGATATTTTTGCCTCAATCGAATGGTTTGTCTTTATGGAATAATCTTTTACAAATTATCATTCAACATCACCGCCTTTTGTTTGTGTACAAACTACTTTTCTTTCACTTTAAAGCCACAGAGTCGGCTGACATCCCAATTGTTATTATTACCCTGGGCGCGTAAGCGAAAGCAGGGTATTGTAATCACCAGTACTCGTCTGTCTGTGTGTTTGCAAAATTACTGGAAAACTGCAGAATGGACTTTCACCAAATTTGGCAGAAATACTCATTGGATGAGTGGCTCAAAATGAAGACAATTTGGTTTGATTATTTTTAAAAGAGAAAAAAAAAATTGAAATCGAACTTATAAATTTCCCGATAAGCAAGTCGTCATATTATTTTGTTCACTTTCTTTCTCATATGAATCGACTCTCGTCTGCGTGTGTAAAGATCATGGTGTAGCTATGCGCGTAGCCACGTGTGGGTACATACATACAACATACACACACATACATACATACATACTTACATACAAACATATATATGTACATACATACAAACATATAAACACACTTACATATAAACATACATACATACATAAATACATACATAGATATGCGACTGTGTACATATGTGATGGGGTATGTACACTGATGGATACGAGGGTTTCGTCTATTTACGAGTGAATTTCTTAATTTCACCGGAGTATAAATAATTATAATGGTGATACTAATTATAATGGTGATATTAATTCCGTCCAATTAAAAAGCCTGGGTAAGCAACGCATTGTGAACCACCCTAGAATTTGCGAAACAATTTATCTGCGCGCAGGGTATGCATTGCCTTTCCGATGCCTTTTTTCAGTATTATTATTATTATTATTATTATTGTTGTTGTTGTTGTTGTTGT
>NC_068984.1:146940200-146942645 GCF_001194135.2 Octopus bimaculoides | reverse complement strand
ATATATATATATATATATATATATATATATACATACATATATCTAGAGACAGACACACACACACACACACACATAAATATATGTATACATATATATATACATACACATATATATACATATATATAAACATACATATATATACATAGAAACATACATACATACATGCATATATGCATGTATGTATATTCTATGTAGATATGTATTTTTGTTTGTATATTTGAAAGTAAATATGGCTGAATGTCTGATACAGAAGCCAGGGAAAACCGTTGACATAATTCACACTGGATTCGCATTGAAAACGAAAGAACTGACAGGCTTATATTTCATGCTATGTACCTTGGAAGAAGCATAAAGAGGAAACATGTCATTCTCTACTGTCACTGATATGACTTTAGAAGCGTTATTCATCTGACTGGCTCCCCCCCCTTTCCACTTCTGCTAGCCCTAGCACTATGGTACCGTTTACCAAATTGCCACCGTCAACAGACACAAGCATACATATTGATAGATACTGGTGTCGCTACATACTTATTTATAGCTATGGATGAACGGATGCATGTGTGTGTGTGGTCGCATGTGCACTAGTTTATAACAGCATTGTTGACGCTCCAGGCGTTGAACTGATAGAATCGTTAGCATGTCGGACGAGGTGCTTAGAGGTATTCCTTCCGGCCCTGTGTTCAAATGCCGCCGCGTTGAACTTTTCCTTTCGTTCCTTCAGAGTCGATAAAATGAAATACCAGCAAAATGTTGGGATCGATGTAAAGACCTGTCCCCTTCTTTCAAAATCTTGAACCCTGCAATGGATTGATACCCGTTCAAGGTGAATGTTGTGATCTCAGTCACTTAAATCTTATGGAAGCCGAGTAACCGACCTTATGAGTCCTAAGCCTCAAAGAAAATTAAAAAGAAATCATTGATCCTGTTAGCTTTTATCTAGTATCCGCAGTTATTGTGACAATGATGTAGCATTAATTTGGGCTTGTCGATATCAGGTTTGAAAGTTTTCAGTCAGCTCTATGTCAACCATTTCAGTACTGTCAGTTCTTTTATGTCAACCCAATATTTGTCTTTTCAATACGATAGCACGTTACACCAGCGTTTTAATAAGCATTTTACCTTAAGACAACAGTTTTATACGTTTAGTTAGTTGTGATTTGTTGTTTTGAAGGTTTACACATAGTGAGAGATTTAGAAATATATAATGACTAGAGAAAATATTTTATGGAGTTCTCGTTAAATATCTCGAGGTATCTACGTAAAATGAGCGAGTGCGTGCTTATCAGTGAAAGAACGTTCGTCGCTGTATTTATAGGTTCGTTCATGCTGTACGGGGCATCAAAGCAGATTATACTCGTGTTTCTGTTTGATGTGTTGTGTGTTGTGCATTCGGTTGACTCTCGTTTATATAAAAATTCATTGCGTGCTGCGACTAGCGGGGATAGTGAATTTATTGAATATGTCCTTATCTGCTAATGCTATCGGTGATGTGTTTTAAAATTATATGGGTTGTCAGAACCTTTAAATTGTTTCTGCATTTCGCTTTTGGTAGGGAAGTATCAAGCTATTTAGAAATGTCATTATTATACATATTCGTGTTCGTTGCAATGATTAAACAACGAATTAGTTTTTCTCAAGCTATCAAATATATGACAGTCATCTTATAGGATACGTCCTACCTGTCATTTCTATGAAGCCCTATCCTAGTGACTGATATTTATTTTTTAGTAGTTTATATAATTTCAGAACAAAAGTATTTCAGGCTGCAAGTTCGTCAATGGGATTTAAATCATGTAAGTCCAGTGACTGGTTCTCAGAGAGATCAGCAGGAATTCATGATCTACTTTTAGAAAGACAAAACTTAGGCAATACACTTCTTTCTCAGTCCTTGAACCCCAGCTCAAACGAAGCTTACAGAAAGCTGAAAAGTAAAGTGCAGACTGCTCTAAGGAAAATTAAACAGGAATGGTGAAATGATAGAGCAAAAGGGGCACAAGAAGCAGCTGAAAGATACCAAGGGTTTGTACTCTTATGTTAAGGAGGTATATGGCCTAAAATCTTCAATAGTTCCAGTGAGAACAGCAAATGGACGTTTACTTCTGATTGACACCGCTTCTATTCATAAGCGCTCGGTAGAAGATTTTTCTGCACTTTTGAATGACCATCATCTGCTGACATGAGGACGATAGAAATAATCGAACACCTTTCAGTTATAGAAGAGATGGCATTTGAACCAACTCCACAGACACGTGTACCCTTAACATAGTTCTCGGGGACATTCAGCATGACACAGAATATGACAAGGCTGGCCCTTTGAAATACAGGTACAAGAGAAACAGGAAGAAAGAGTGACAGAAGAAAGTTGGGGTGAAAGAGCACAGCAGGGTTCCCCCCCCCTTGCCGGAGCTTCGTGGATATTTAGGTGGTTTCGCTCAATAAACACTC
>NC_068984.1:146938984-146939945 GCF_001194135.2 Octopus bimaculoides | reverse complement strand
TATATATATATATATATTTATTTATTTATTTATTTATATATATATATATATGTGTGTGTGTGTGTGTGTGTGTGTGTGTGCGTGTGTGTATTCATGCATACACACCTATGTAGCCCCTTGGGTTCAGTTGGAGTAAATTACTGCTAACTGAGAACAAATTACCATATTTGTGATAAGAATTTTGTGGCACGGAGAAATCCGATGGAATATTAATTGGGAGAAATCTTCTCATAAATATCTACGTAGCTTCCAATTAAATTAGATTCTGTTGATTCTTAATTAAAACCTTATTTACGAAGGAATATAAAAATATTTCTCTGAATTAGGTCTGCTTAATAGGACAGAAAATGTATCGATGGAGTCTAGAATGACAGGACTGTAATTTAGAGACATTCTCTGTCAGGGTTCTTTACCTTAACTGTACACACACACGCACACACACACAGACACGCACACACATAAATACATATACTCATACACATATATACATATATACATATATACATGTGTACATATATATATATATTTATATGTATATATATATGTATGTGTATACATATAAACAACCGTCATATATACATGTGTGTGAGTGTGAGTGTAGGACAGAGTAAATTGCTTCACACAATCCCAAATCGGTCTCAATATTAGGTTTCTCTCTCCAGTCCTGTGTCCAATGTAGATTGTGCAGGGTGGGGAATCAACCTCAGGTAGGATGGGCGAGTGTGCGCAATTCAAGATAATAGAAAAAATACTAAGAGAAGCTAGGTGCGGTAATCAGTGTCAAATCTGTTTTCTGTTTACGATATTTATGCATACATACATATATATATATATAATTATTACAAATTAAAAGGGTAAAGATTTATCAATTTAGCTGCTATTTCTGAACTTCGGTATATGGTGAAGCAAATGCTTGCTGATCCCTTAATTATGTTTATATATATATATATATATATATATA
>NC_068984.1:146936857-146938756 GCF_001194135.2 Octopus bimaculoides | reverse complement strand
TGGGGACAAACACAAACACAAACATATACACATATATATATACATATATACGACGGGCTTCTTTCAGTTTCCGTCTACCAAATCCACTCACAAGGCTTTGGTCGGCCCGAGGCTATAGTAGAAGACACTTGCCCAAGATGCCATGCAGTGGGAATGAACCCGGAACCATGTGGCTGGTAGCAAGCTACTTACCACATATATATATATATATATATATATATATTTGTATTTATAGATCTATATATATATACGCACACACTCATGTATAAACGGTATACGCAATTGAGGTAGTATGTAATTAAAATAGCCATCTATGTATCATACTAAATGTATATACACCGTTGATAGGCTAGCTACTATTTTATTTGTCTTAAGATAACATCTTTTATCGATTTACTGTGTTAAAAACACAATAAATATTGGAGAGTGACGAACAACATAGACAACTACAGATCTATCAAATACCGTACAACATAAAGTTTTGATTTATTAGAATTATATTCGCTCCTAGATGTGTCAGAGTTACTAAATAACTATTTAGAATAGTTCCATATGAATAGGACAGATAATCTGAAGAATGAAGAAATCTCCAGAGTTGATTTGTAATTAAGGAAAAGGATTGGCATATTCTCTGGAGATCAGAAGACAGCTATGGATTCATGTTTCTGTTTCAGTAAATAACTATTGTGCCGACTAGTCTCCGGTGGCCAAGAGACAGACGCCTACGTTCTTTGCATAAATTAAGTACATTTATATCGTATTGCATGTGATGTCCGTGTATTTTTTTATGTTGTTCATAGTCATGTATCTGATTACTCTGAGTGATTTCTCTTACTTGGACGCCAGAAGATAGGCTTGGACAAACGCTGTGCCGATGACGCCTATTGAGGCAGAAACTTATGTCCACAACTCTCCTCTTTTCTCCTGACAATAAGCCAATCCTTTTCCTTGATGGCCTATCAGTTTCAGAGATGTATTGATACTTGACATTATCTCCTCGTGTGGAGCTGGTTTTAATTGCCGTTCGGTAATTATAAAACAGAAGAGATAATTTCAATACATTAAGAATTTATGCAGTATGGTATTTGATATATAAAAAATATACGCGTGGGAGTGCGTGTGTGCATTTATGTGTGAGTGTATGTATACGTATATACATAAACACATACATGTGCGTGTGTGTGTGTGTGTGTGTGTGTGTGTGTGCGTGTGTGCGTGTGTGTGTGTGTGTGTGTGTGTGTGTGTGTGTGTGTGTGTGTGTGTGTGTGTGTGTGTGTGTGTGTGTGTGTGTCTATACGTGTATTTATGCCTTTTTGTTTGTGCTCCCATCATGTCCTGACAAAGTAGCGATTGTGCGAAAGAGATCGACACAATAAGTACCAGACATTGAAGAGTTGTGCCCCAGCAGGGCCGCAGTGCAGTGACTGTAACTTGGAAAAGATAAAATATAACAGACCCCGAATTCAAATGAATGCAATTTAAAGTAACTAAAAGATTCTGTTATTCCTTCAGTTTTGTTTTCAAGGAAACTATTACATATGATACCAGTAATTATATATCCATGTTGTTCATTATTTCACGTTAGTAATTATAATGGAAATATTAGTCTGTAAGAGAGAAGATAAGTTCCTTTTCAATTATAATTGCTTTTGTTCCGTTCGTCTTCTCAAAGCAATTTTAGTTATTGCGCTGCTGTTACAAATATATTGTAAAGAAGCTACCTTCATATTCATTAAAAGATGTCTGCTTTATGTAGGTCATCTTACACGAGCCATTTGATATTGTCAACCATAGCAACCTCTTGCATGTGTGCGTATATATTTCAACATACACAAACATACACACATTCATCTCACACACACAGCCACTCTCATATATATATATATATATATATATATA
>NC_068984.1:146933814-146936338 GCF_001194135.2 Octopus bimaculoides | reverse complement strand
ATATATATATATATATATATATATATATATATATAATAAATATGAAATACATCAAGTACAGGACATCACCAACGAGCGAAAAATACGTAAACACACGTTATATATGTGTGTGTGTGTGTGTGTGTGTGTGTGTGTGTGTGTGTATGAATATATTAATGGATATGTATGTATGTATATGTCATGTATACGTGTGCTGCCATACATATTTACTTAAGCACCCACACATGCATCCACATACTTCTACATATACATATAGATGCATACACATATACACGCGTGGTGTATATGATCTTAGAGTATAAATCGCCAAATAAAACATTTCAGTTGGTAAGCGTGAAAGAAGAGCAGTTTCTGCCGCTATCTTGATCTTCTGCACAAGTTAGGAGGTCCCCATGGATCCGTTTTGTCGCTTATTTTTTATTAAAAAACTATATCATACCATTAAAAAATAGATGCACTTTGTAGATAATTTTTTTCTCGGCTTAGAGCGGATACTGACCTTGATAAAATAAATTATTACATACTTATTAGAGAAACATGGTTATTACGACCTTCAAAAACATTTTTAGGAAGAACTTCTTAAAAAATATATACGAAATATAAAGGTAGACATACATACACAACCCCCCACCAATGTATATATATATATATATATATATATAAAAGATAAACATGTACACAAACCTTTGTGCATCTATGTGTGAGTGAGTGTGTGTATGTGCATTATACATACACACACACACATAATATAATATAATATATATATATATATATATATATATATATATAAAAGATAAACATGTACACAAACCTTTGTGCATCTATGTGTGAGTGAGTGTGTGTATGTGCATTATACATACACACACACACATAATATAATATAATATATATATATATATATATATATAGAGAGAGAGAGAGAGAGAGATGTATGATATATTATTAGGATGGAAAGAAAGTTTTGTCGCGTTTCAAGGTGGGAAAGAAAGAAATGCTTGATTGATATTGTCAATGAAGATAACAATTCTTATTATTATTGATAACGCAATTCCATCTCTTCGGCAAATTGTTGATCCTTCCAGCGCAACATTGTTCAGGTTTCCGTGAAAAGGAACACTGAATATCATTTTAAATCTCCCATAGGTGATAATCTGTTTTTCTATCATTTAAAATCTCCCATAGGTGATAATCTGTTTTTCTCTGCTGCAATGAGATGCAGCAAGATCAGGATTTTGAGGAACATGAGACAAGACTTCCACAATCAACGTCGTATTTTCCCTGGGTAATAAAAGGGGTTTTCAATGATCGCAATCAAAACAACACCCCTTTAAGAATAACCACTAACGGGTGCTTTTCCTGCAAATTATTGTGCAATGTTTCTAATTGACAACTTCACTCTCTCCTCTTTAACCGATTCGTTTTGGTTCAACGCGCCCGGATAGATGGCACTCGTCACGTCCCACCAAGCACGCACCATAACTTCACTCGGGTTTAGTCCTGGATTGCAGTTGTGCTCTCCTGGTTCTTTGGGCGCTAACCATTGTCATTTCCTTTGAATATCATTAAAGATAGCCAACTTTTCATCACTTGTGATGACTCTACCCAGGTAAGGTTCGGTAACAAATCTACTGCTCATTGAGGGGCAGAGGGAAAATCTTTGATTACACAGAGCAGAGAGTGAGGGACCACTGACCAAATTGAGACATATTTTTTTAGTTCTTGAAGATATGTTATGACGTTGGTGTGATTTGAGTTGACCTGTTTGGTTAATTCAAGTGCAGTGTGCTTTGTATTTTCTTCAGAAGGTCAATAGTGACAGAACTTGGTCATCCATATCAAACAGAATCTGTTGTAAGAAAGTTTCCTGGGCAAAACTAGTCAAACCATTGTTGGCATCTCGGGACACTTAAAGCTTCCTTTCCAAAGACAGAACGAATATTTCCAGACGCTTCTATTGCATTGCATAAGAGCCAATATCGAATTCATACAGCGCACACCATCTGATATAAGTCTGGTCTAAACTAATTTTGATTGAGTAAAATCGATACGAATTTTATACCCATGGTAAAAAGTAACCTGCAAAGAAAAGACATTGGAAAGTAAATATCGAAAAGATATCCTCAAGGGGATTATCTCAAAAATGCGACACGACTTTGCAAAGATTGGCCCAGGACATGACATACTTAATAGAACCTCCGGATAGGTTCTGTTAAGTGATTTATAAGGGAAGTTTTGTGGTATCACGTTCCATTCAAGGAGGGAGATGCTGTTGACTGAAATGTTTCCAGATAGAGGTGGGTTGTGTGGTATCTCTTGAAGAAATTTGTCCGAGTTTCGTGTGAAGGTGATGGGATCTTTTCCTTCTGTCATTAGTATTGGAATAATGGTTAAATGGCGCAGGGCCTGTTGAGAAAAAGAGATTGCCATCCTGAATTATGTAAGGGGAGTATGGCACGTGACCTCAGCCATGGATGAATTCTGAACATATATATATATATATATATATATATATATATATATATAT
>NC_068984.1:146933509-146933804 GCF_001194135.2 Octopus bimaculoides | reverse complement strand
ATATATATACATACACGTATATGCACACATAAGCATATGTCTATATATACAAATCGTACGCATATATGTGTGTGTGTACGTATATATGTATATGTATATACACATATACATATATATATATATATATATAAATATATACATAAATATAGATTATATATAGATACGTACATATCGTTACTTATAACTGAAGTAATCAGTCTGAGCGTGTATGTGTATATGGGTGTGTGTGTGTGTGTGTGTGTGTGTGTGTGTGTGTGTGTGTGTGTGTGTGTGTGTGTGTGTGTGTGTGTGTGTG
>NC_068984.1:146932147-146932710 GCF_001194135.2 Octopus bimaculoides | reverse complement strand
ATATGTGTGTGTGTGTGTGTGTGTGTATGTATGTATGTATGTATGTATGTATGTATCGACGGATATACAAGAACGGAGAATGTGGGTACTGCAAGATAGTTGTTCTTTTATTGGCATTAATACTAAAGATTAAGATAAAAAATCTTTGATTAAATAAGGAGTGAAATATTTATTAAAATTTAATTGGCAATCATATCGAAAATACCACGCTCATTGATTTATTGAAATTATTTGCAAGTCATTGCCAATTAGATAAAACGACTAATAATGTAAACATCAACGTATTGTATGTGTGTATGTGTAAATATTATGTATATAGATGTCTCTCTATCTATCTATCTACATCTCTCTATCTCTCTCTCTCTCTCACGCGCTCTCCTTTCTCTCTCGCGTTCTCTCCCCCACTTCACGCACACACTTTCTCTATCTCATCTCTTTATATATATATATATATACTTAAAAATGGATGCGTTGCCCTCCATCATAAAATAATGTAATAATATATATATACATACATATATACATACATATATACATATATACATACATATATATATATATAT
>NC_068984.1:146930664-146931275 GCF_001194135.2 Octopus bimaculoides | reverse complement strand
TATATATATATATATGTGTGTGTGTATATGTAATTTTTATATACATACGTATATACATGCATATACATATATGCGTATATGTATATATATGTAAGTATGTACTTATATTATTAAAATATTGAACAAAAGGACGACAAAGGAAACACGGAAGATTCACCCAAGACGCAGACATGTTCTTTCCTAATCAATTAACGACCAAAATCATGACAATTTCATGCATTTTACGATAAGAATTTTCATTTTGTTGACGTCGATATAAAAACCCGGCTGGGAATAAATGAGCGAATATAAAATGAAAACAAACACAACACAGGTAGTTGCCACAAAATATACTATACACACACACAAACATATATATACATATACAAACACACATATATATGTATGTATACATAGTTATATATATATATGAATACATTCATATATATATATATACATATATATATATATATATACACACACACAGAGACACATACATGCATGCATACATACATACATACATACATATATATGGGAGAATGTACGAAAAACAACAACAGACGAGGACAGGTGGTGTAAACAACAAAAGGATGTATTATATATATATATATACATATATATATATATATATA
>NC_068984.1:146926190-146927431 GCF_001194135.2 Octopus bimaculoides | reverse complement strand
TATATATATATATATATATATATAGATATATATATATATATAATAATATATATACACACACATACACACGCACAAATATATGTATATAGACAGACAAACAGACAGACAGATAGATAGATAGATAGATAGATAGATAGATAGATAATTTAAATATGTATGTATAATGCTATTGTGTAAGAAATATTTAAGCCACTGGCGGCCACTCGACATTATTGTGTCCACAATTTGCTTCTCTTCTTAAACAAAAACCATTGCTGTCTATTAAAATTCAGTTAACTAATCGATTGTTTGATTATGTTTTTGGCCAATCAATCAATCAATCAGAAGGGCTAGTGAAAGTCCTTTTGTCACCACATGCGACTACATTAATACCTTCTCTAATCCTGGTCTATCTGTCTCTTTCCTAGTTTAAAGATTCTATATTTATATTTGTAATTTTTCCTTTAAATTTTATACTCAAGACAGTTCTCCTTTTGCAAGTAAAATAATTAAAAGTTTGGCTTTTTTTATCCACAGAACTTATGAATCCAAATTATTGTTGCTTGTTAAACTTTACACAGACTGAAAACATAACAGTTTCCCTCATGAGATTATGCTTGATCTTCTTATCGTTTTATTTTTAAGGATTTGTTGATGCTGCTGTTTCTCCTACCTTTATATTTTTTTTGTTTTATTTTCGCCTTCGCCTGGCTTTCAAGTGGTCTTTACTACCACGCAGGTAGCAACTACGTATGATATTTAAAAATAAAATCATTTACTCACAAAAAAAAAAAATGACAAGTATAAAGGAACTAAATCATATCAAAGTGACACCTGCAATTCACATGTTTAAACATAAAAATCTAATTAGGAAAATAAACGTAAATTATTAATTAAAAGAACGGAACTGTTTTCCGAGCCTTATAAAATTTGTCCAGGAAATAATTTCCAAGACAATAGTAGAACTGTGTCATTGACCAAATTACAGAAGTGTGACGAATCTTTTAGTTGCTTCGTTGTGCACAGTGTCTTTTAGAGATAAAAGATGACACAAAAAAAGGGACAACAAAACATCCAGACAGACGATACAAAAAACACAAGAACGGGTCATTGGGAGTTTTCTTTCTTCAGCCGAACCCGACTGTCTGGATGTTTCGTTGTCCCTTTTTTGTATCATCTACCTGTCTGGATGTTTTGCGTTCTTGTCCCATTTTTGGTATTCCTTTATGTGTGTGTGTGTGTGTGTGTGTGTGTGTGTGTGT
>NC_068984.1:146922777-146925804 GCF_001194135.2 Octopus bimaculoides | reverse complement strand
CACACACACACACACACACACACACACACACACACACACACTCTGAAAGAGAGAGAGAGGGGGGAGAGACATTGAATATACACACGTAAATATAGTGTACTATAAGCACAATTATTATTTCTGGTATTTTGATATTTAATATTTTTCCATTACTTGCTTCTAATAGTTTTAAAGACGTCTTGTTAATAACTTAGGCGATTAGTGGATGTTCCTGTGTAAACGGAAGCCTTTCATAAACTGCTGAAAGTAATATGGCCGCTGAAAGTAATATGGCCGCTGAAAGCTGCCGGGAAAATGTTGTGCGCTTAGGAGCAGGAAATTTTCAAGGTGCTTCAACATCAGCAACTGAAAACATTTGCACCCGTTTAGCATAATGGTTTGTTCTTTGGTTGTCAGAGGTACTTAAGGTCAAGATGAACTGGAATCTGCCAATCATTTCTTAAATGTCAGCAAACAAGGTACCAGTAATCACCAGAGGTTTGATCCACTCTATATTAAGATTTTATGCTCTGATCCAGTCCGGATCACAATTTGTGTCTTTTATTTTTCAATTGTTTCAGTAATTGGTTTGTGGCCATGTTGGAGCACTGCCGAAAAGGGCTTTGTCTAGAATTTTTACTGAAGTTTGGTGCTTATTCCGTTGGTTCTCTTTCGCAGAACCGCAATGTTATGGTGTCATAAACAAACCAACACCGGCTGTCAAACGGTGGCGGTGGACAAACACACTCACAAAAACATACGCACACACAGACATACACGCATACACAAACATACAAGCACAGACCGGGCTATCGTAGAAAGCACATGGTCAAGGTTCCGCACTGTGGGACTGAACCCGCATTAACTGTGTGCAAGCAAAACGAATTCCTTAACCACACAGCCTTGTATGCTCACGTTTATAAAAATGGTACGACAGTGACAGTTGACAGCACTTACTGGCACCATCCTTCCCATAATTGGGCATAAAGTAAATATATTCCTGCTGTCAGTGTTTTGGAAACAAAATGTCGTATATTTTGCCTCTAAAAATTTCCAAAGTCATTTAAAGAGAAACCCGAAGGAAAAGAACAAACAGATGTTATTTGGCAGGTTTTTTGTAGCAAATGCGAATCCGAAAATCCTGTCTACTTTTAGGAGACGGCGTTAATAATAATGATCTGTATAATTTACCATATGGTACTATAGACAGAAATGTTATTATTATTATTATTATTATTATTATTATTATTATTATTATTATTATTATTATTATTATTATTACATAACACAGCAAAAGCACACAAAGAACACACGCACACAGCTGTGCACCACTATACAGACAAATATAAACACATGCATACAGGTATGTAAATATATACATATACATATATGTATACATATATATATGTACATATATATACATATATATATATATATACAAACATATACATATACATATATATACAAACATATATATACATATATATGTATATATATATATTTATATATATTCGAATATATATATACATGTATGTATATATACATATTTATATACAAATGTATATATATATACTTATTAAATAGTATACTTATATATATATATACATGTCTACATACATATATATATATATATGTATATATATATATATATATATATATATATATATATATATATATATATATATATATATTGTGTGTGTGTGTATGTATGTATGTACGTATGTATGTATGTGTGTGTGTGTGTATGTATGTATGTATGTATGTATGTATATGTGTGTATGTATGTATGCACATGTATTTATCTATGATGTTTGTGCTGCTTGTAAAGTGATGCGAGCCACTCTATCTCATTAACGGAATATGTGAGGTACGCTTCCCACTGGGGAGTTATTAAACATAGCATTATTTTCAAGACTGTCTCCTAACAGACTTGCAGCTCGTGGAAGAAACTGAAAAATATAAAAATACGTATGCACATGTGTGCGTGTTTGTGTGCATGTGGCTACGTGTGTATCTGAGCCTGTTTCCACACTCACGCACATAAACATACGCGCACACACACACACACACACACACACACACACACACACACACACACACACACACACACATATAAGGTAAGATAAAAAATATTTAATATACCTGAAGGGAATTTTACACTTGTTTCCGCTTTTAATTCTTCTAAAAAGATTACAACAATTGTTTCAATGCTATTGTGCATTTTCCCCCATCTTCAGGTGAGCATATATGTATGTGTGTATGTATTTGTATGCGTATGCGTGTGTGTGAGTGCGTGTATGTGTGTGTGTGTAAAAACAAACACTCGCATATATGCAAACATACATACAAACATCATTTACATTTCACGGATATTTGTCCTCATCTTGTTTGTTGTTAACACAATGTTTCATGTGTCTTGGGGAAATTTCGAACCTGGATTCCCATTCCTAATGTATTTTTCAATGCTGTTGTTATTATCATTATCAATTATTATTATTATTATTATCCGGCCACTGCCTGGAATCGAACTCGGAATCTTGTGGTTAGTAATATTCTCCTATCCTTCCTTAATACCGGTTCCCATATGCTATTCATATCTGCACTTGGTCTGCTTAGGAGGTTGTTGTGTCCTCAGTGGTGTTCTCTGTCTATTATTTTAACTTCATCTCACAGTGGGAGGTGGTCTCCATTTTTCCATACATGATCAGCTATATCCGATTTTTCAATATCTCCTCGTATCACAGCTTTGCGATGTTCGTCTACGCTTATTTGAGGGGGCGCCATGTTTCGCCTTTGAATAACCTACCACAGCTGCATGGGATGGAGTACACGCATGGGATGCATGAGATGGAGTACATTTTTAAGAAATGCAAACATTTCAGGATATTTCCTTTTAGCCCCTAAAAGATTCCGAGTTCGATTCCAAGCAGTGACCTGAACAACAACAACAACAACAACAACAACAACAACAACAACAACAATAATAATAATAATAATAATAATAATAATAATAATAATAATAATAATCTCTTCTTCAGAGATAATAAC
>NC_068984.1:146919147-146920056 GCF_001194135.2 Octopus bimaculoides | reverse complement strand
CAAATATATGGTACCCTAGGCATAACACCTACATGAACTTCTAACTTGTTGTCTCTTGAGGTCTCTGGGTGAGACTTGGATCCAACTTGTACAAATGCAAAACAAAAGTCAAACATAAAATAATAATAATAATAATAATAATAATAATAATAATAATAATAATAATAATAATAATAATAATAATAATAATAATAATAACATCCAAATATACCTTAAGAATGAGAACCCAGGTTCGAAATTTCCTCAAGACACCTGAAGAAGGCTGAAGGATATATCAACCGAAACGTTGTGTTAACAAGAAACAAGATGAGGACAAATATCCGTCGAATATAAATAGTGTAAATAATTTACAATTATCATTATAATTATCATAACTATTTAAACTTTAGAGCCGAGATTTTCAAGGAATGCAAACATTTCAGGATATTTCCTTTTAGTCCCTAAAAAAACTATGACCCCCCCCCCCCAGGTGAAGCAAATTTGCTGCATTGAGGTAAATAGTAAAAGAATTGGACTTTTGTAACTTCATCCTTGAAAATGTAAATATCTGACCTAAAGAAGTTAACCAACTTCATAGAATCCAAAAGTTAGGAGTACCTTCACTATATTCTCTGCGAGCAGATTCTAGCAAAAGTTAATATTGCGTAACATAGTAGCACACGGAAAACTTCATGAACTTATGATTAATGTGAGCACAGATTTATCTTGAGACATGAATCATAAACTGGTAAAGCAATAAATTCACTACAACTATTATAATACAATAAATAATGCACTCTTTCTCATATATTGCGTGCTCATATCCTGTTCGTAATTACACAATTTACAACACACACACACATGCATATATATGTATATATGTACATATATGTGCATATATATATATATATATATATATATATATATATA
>NC_068984.1:146912564-146915615 GCF_001194135.2 Octopus bimaculoides | reverse complement strand
TTACTACAACAACTTGGGATTCAGGGGCCCACAGCTTTTTAATATTCTCCCAAAGAGCATGAGGAATCTGCACAAAGTAGATGTAGGAGTTTTTAAATCAAAGTTGGACCTCTTCCTATCGAGAGTCCCAGATGAACCTACCTCGCGGCAGGAGGTGCAAATGAGGGTTGCTAAATCAAACTCCATTCTTCACCAAGTGCCACATATTGTAAGAGGCTCCCTGTAATAACAGTGTAGCAACACGGTGGTGCATCAGCATGGCCGCAGCTCTAAGCTGAAACTTAAAAAAAAATATATATATATATATATTAAGTATTATATATATATAATAGTTAATATATATTGATTTATATACACACTCACGTATATACAAACATATGCCTGTGTATCTGTTTGTGTGCTCATATTGTTTTCTGTGTATGGGTGTTCATAAATGTTTGCGTATACAAATATATATATGTATGATATAATTAAACACACACAGACACACACACACACACATATGGATGTCGTCGTACGAGTTTCAAAATGTTCTTTGATTACTTTCTTCGTCTTATTCTCCTCGTCGTTTCCTTATTTACTTATGCCCCCGTTTCTTTTGCTTCTAAAACCTATCAAATCACTCACAATTGGTTTCTGTTTCTGTATAACTTTCCAAGTTTTTCTAGGTTCTTTCCACTTCTTCTCTAAATCCATTTATCCTTTCGCCTTTCATACATTATATTCTGCTTGGTATGAAGATGCGGTGGTATTTGGAAAGGTGTGTGTGTGGGGGTGATACGATACACACGCATTCACACATACACACACACACACTAATACATACATACATACATATATATACACGTATACATATATGTGAGTATGTATGTTTGCAAATGAATATATATATATATATATATATATATATATATATATATATATATATATATATATATATATATATATATAGTTCCAGAAAGAGAAAATATGGAGAGAGAAGAGGGAGGAGAATGAGAGAGACGCGCGCGCACGTAATCGCGCGCACACACGAAGACACGCGCGCGCAAAGAAACACAAGTATACATACACACGCGAACGCGAACGCACACACACGGCCATGAGACAAGCAGTGAATTTGGCAGAAGTGCTAGACTTTGTCGCTCAAAATACTTTCAATATTTGTTCCGACTCTCACTTTTATTATTTTTGGATCGATAAATAAAGTTCCGTTGTGAGTCAACATGGGATCCTTTGGCGGCAATGCTGTTCCTCTTTTGGATAATTACTACTTCCCAAATCCTGCTAGCTATGAAACATTTAAAGCCTGCATTTTATCTACTCCACTCCCTTTACTTTCATATTTATGGGACAAACAAACACACAAATGGACAGAACCTGTCTTTTATATATATATATACTGTTTACTGTCTGAAAGAAGAGTATTTTAGGATTCTACCATAGTAGAGATTAAAATATTTTTTCGTTTTGTCCATTGAATCAATCTCTTAACTTCTAAGCAAGAACAAATATGAGAAAAATCGTGAAGAGTTGCGTCGGTAGGAGCACATTTATTTTTATTCAACCAGGTTACGACTTTGTGTACTCACAGATGGAACACATGGTAGTAACAGACTGATTCGGTCGAAATTATATACATATACATATTCACACACATACATATGTTGATACATACACAGATACACATAAGAAGAGACAGAGACAGAGAGGGGGAGAGAGACAAAGGGAGAGAGACAAAGAGAAAGAGAGAGAGAGAGAGGGGGAATGACCGATCGATAGAGAGTTAGTAGGAATGAAAACAGGTTGGTCCATAAATAGGTATGCAAATACATGCAATGAATACATAAATATTACAAAAGGAATATTTCAAGGAAGCAGCCTGTCTAGGTTTCTGTTTATTTTGGCACTAAGGCCATTGTCATGTCTTTTACAACAAACAGTTTAATGGTTAGAAAGTAGAAACACTAATGTAATCCATAATTTATTTCATAACGATCTACATTGAAAATATTTTCTATGCTGAGAAAATAATTGGACTTATTAACAAGCTTTGCAGCTGATATAAGAATGGAATTTGGCCAAAAGAAATACTTCATGTGATGGTCCAACCCCCGGAGACCAGTCTCTTTAACCCAAATTGTTCCATCATTGTCATTAGTGTTCTCTGCAAGTTCAATATCAAGGATCTCCATTCGGGTATTTTCTCCACCATTCTTACACATTCACCACGTGACAGTCTTGTACAGTCTGTGATGTTATCAAACCTGTTCGTTCTAGGTTTTCCTCTCCAACGTTTACCATTTCTCTTTCCTTCTACTAATCGCCTTCCTATACCTTCTACTCTTACTATGTGACCAAAGTACTTTAGCTGTCTTTCCCTTTTTTTAATAATTCACAGAAATGATCTTTCTGTATTTGCTAGTTGTGACACTTTTTCGTTAGTTTTATATTTTCTCCAAGACATTCTCAACATTCTTCTATATGTCCACATTTCAAAACCTTTTCTGCTTCTGGTCTTCTTTATTTTCGAATATACACGAACATAAAGTGATGGTATGTTGTCAACTTGATGTGATAGTCCCATGAAAGGAAAGAATACTACTGCTTTTAGCCCTAGGCAACACCGTTTCTGTTGGCCTTGACACTTTTCCTGTGTCCTTATGTTTACAAAAGGGAGATAAGCACCTCCACCCAGCAAAACCAGCATCCAGAGACTAGTTTTAGAGCCATTGCTCATAAGGACACAAGAAATGTGTCAAGTCCAACAGGAAACGGTGTTTCCTAGGGCTAAATAACAGTAGCATTCTTCCCTTTCATGGGACTGTCACATTAAGTTGACAACATACTATCACTTTATCGTGCTGCTTCTGTATAAATCTCTCTGAGAGATTTAGAAATACATTATTTCCATATACGAAATATGAATGTGCATAGCTATTCAATAGAAAATTTCAAACACTTTCAATTATATTCTGAATTCGTTTTATTTTTCATCTACGCATCAACTTCAATTTCATGAACTTATTCCTGTTCCGAAGGTCTTCTAGATCG
>NC_068984.1:146911451-146912206 GCF_001194135.2 Octopus bimaculoides | reverse complement strand
TATATATATACATATGTATACATATATATACAACGGGATTCTTTCAGGTTCTGTCTACCAAATCCATTCACAAGGCTTTGGCCGGCCCGAGGCTATAGTAGAGGACACTTGCCCAAGATTCCACGCAGTTGGACTGAGCCCAGGACCATGTGGTGGAAAGCAAGCTTCTTACCACACAGCCATGTTTTTTTTATTTTTATTAAAGCTGCAGAAACATCACAAACATTTGTTACTCAGAGTTTTATTCCAGTTTTGGTTACAACCGTCCGACGAACGTAAAAGTGAAACTCTGAGTAACAGATTTTTGTGATATTTTTATAGCTTTAATAATAAAGCACATTACTCTACCTCCGGTATTCGAGTACTATTTTTTCCACATTGTTTTGCATTTATGTGCTTACACTTGTATATACATATCGTTTTATAGCTTATACTACTCGCCTAAACAAAACCCCGTCCGGCTGTCTTGAATAGTATTTCGAGAAAATGTTAATGTTACAATTTGCTTGTTATAAAGAATGAATCACACTCGGTGATTAGACATTTGTTGGCTCATTTACACATGTAATTGTCACTGATCCAGCATTTTTATTTCTTTATGATTTTTTGTGGGTGAGATTAACGGAATGGGAGATTCACAGGATTAAAAGAATAAGGCTCCAGCTGAGAAAAAAAAAATGAAGTGAAGAAACGTATGTGTATTGAGTACTTTCTCTCTCTCTCCCTCTCTCTCTCTCTCTCTCTCTCTCTCTCTC
>NC_068984.1:146908564-146910240 GCF_001194135.2 Octopus bimaculoides | reverse complement strand
AAATGTATACATATGGGCTTTTGTGTCAGATTATACAACCATACATACAATGCACACATGCACACACACACACACTCACACATTTATTTATATAACTCGTTTTAACGGTTGAACTCGAAGTAGATAAAGCTGTAAATAAAAGTGCGTAACTATTGGATTAAAAGCCCTTTGAGAGAAAAAATCGAAGTTGCCTGTGAGAATCGAATCCATATTTCCTGTAAGCCAGACAGACGTTTTACCTCTGAACCGAAGCAATTCTCCAAATTTCATTCCTTCAGTCTTTTCTATCCAAAGGAATTCTTCACCAAATATTCATCTTTTTCGAGTTCAATTGCTATATAAGAATGTGTTATTTCACGTTCTTTCGAAGTTTCTAAATTCTGATTGCCTAAACATATATTATATGCGCACACTTGTGTGTGTGTGTATGTGTGTGTGTTTGTATATGTGTGTGTGTGCGTGTGAGTGTATGTGTGTATGTACACGCATATATATATATATATATATATATATATATATATATATATATATATATATATATATATATATATATATATATATATATACACACACACATACGAGGTCTGATCAATAAGTATCCGGACTATTGCCATAGTAACGAAACTCAAGCCCGCAGAGTGAAACCGCTTGACAAAGACTGACCTTGAACTCTGCTGTGCATGCGCACTAAGTTTTAACGTTCTAGGTCATCTACGCTGTTTACAGCAGTGCTTGGAAGGAAGTTGTGTAGCGCGTGATCGGCGTATTGACCATGACAGAGAAAGTTGTCATGGCGATACCTGCTCAGAGGTCTGCGCAAAGTTGCAGAAAGTGTATGGAGGGGAGAGTATGAGCCGCACACAAATGTACATTCCAGAAGTTTTGAAATCCCTTTTTAGGAGAGGGAGCTATAACTGTCCTATGTTATTGTAATTTTAGGATATCATTATTATCTCTAATAAGCTGACCTGTCACCTTTTGTTATTCCAGATTTAAAGTGACGTCTGTACCAGCACTTTGAATACATCCTACTGAATTCTTTTATCGCTCCCATGTTCCACATGGAATAAGAGGAACTAACTGACCAACCAATTCACAGAACACTGCTTGTCACCGCTGACTTGTTTGCGGAATGTTTGGAAGTTGGCTATGCGATCACGTTTTGTGTTAAAGTGGGCAAAACGCTAGAGAATCCTGTGAAATGCTCCAGGTTATTTATGGATTAGCATTTTCATTGGCACAAGAGGTTCGGAGACGGTAGAGAAGAGGTGAGAGATGACCAAAGGTATGGGAAGGAGTAGAACATCAGATTAGAACTGATGGAGAACATTCGCTACTTTCTGAATGAAGACCGTCATCCAGAATGCAATAAGTTGGTGTTGCAAGTGCACACAGAATTCTTCATGAAGATCGGAATATGCACGGAATTTGAGCAAAGATTGTTGCAAAAAGTGTTCAGTGAGGAACATCCAGGTGACCAGCCACTTGACAGAGATGGCCATCAACACTGTCCTTCACCCCACCTACCACCACCACCACTATTGTCCAGACCGTGGTCCCTGTGACTTTTAGTTCTTCACAAAGCTAAAAGAGAAGGCGAAGCGGCCCTCGATACCTTTACATTCGAGGACTTCCAGGGAGTTTCACAAAATGCAGAGAACCCTACTTTGACGAAG
>NC_068984.1:146906757-146908532 GCF_001194135.2 Octopus bimaculoides | reverse complement strand
TGAGAGCATTGCACTTCTTTGAAGTGAAATGTCTCTCCTGAAAAAGTTTGGAAGCTTTTAAAATATCCCTTCTTTTCTTTTTCTTTTACCTTTGTTTTTCGCCTTGTTGTGCTGTGACGATTCACAAGCGACGCCCCTTAAAGGAGCGTTCTGACTGATGTAAAATGGTAAATGGCCTTAAATAAAAACATCGGACCAGCAAAAGAGCATTAATGTAACTGCCTGACGAAGCATACGCCTGTAATGGCGACCATACTCAAGATTCATGGATTTTACAAATAATCTTTAGTTAATATCTTATGAACGTGAAAATGTCCTCAGAAATGTGGGATGCAGAAACATTTGTCACGATACATTAATAAAACCTATAAATTTCCATCCAAAAGTCATTTTTTCATTGTTGTGTGTGTGTGTGTGTGTGTGTGTGTGTGTGTGTGTGTGTGTGTGTGTGTGTGTGTGTGTGAATGACTGAAAGTTATATGAAAACTAAATTGGTTCTAAAATATTTGGAACGCTTCTTTGAAAGAACTCTAAATTTTTCTACAAGAACTCTTAAATTGTATAATTCTTCTGTTTTTTTTTCTTTGTACAGAAGTGTGTGTTATAATGTATAAATAGTAATTTAAATATTTGGTTACATATTCTTCATTTAAGGCGAATGACAGATGGCTAAGAGAAATATCTAGGTCTCTGCAGCCTAAATATTCTTACGCAGTAAGGCAATTACATATTGTTTCCTTTCTTTTTTCTTAGGGATGCTCTTACTCACGTAAGAATAGTTCCTTTCTTTAGCCTCCTGCAACCCAAGACTTCACCATACACACGCCCAGACACACATTCACTCACATACACACGCGCACACATTCGCATATGCACTTATACGCTCTCACGCGCACGCACATACACGGACGCACATACACATACATGCACAAACTCACACATACGCATATTCACGCGTACACATCCATGTTCACTTGTTCACATAATCACACACGTATATATATATATATTTGATATACAGATACACGTTCATATATAAGAATAAAAGAATATATATATATATATACATATACATATATACACATACATGCATACATACATATATATTGAGCATGTGACTGTGTGCATGTACAAACATAGATATGCCTATACACGTATAAGTATATACACATGTTCACATAAACCCATAAATGTATTTGATATATATATAAGGATATATGTACTTGTACATATGTGTGTGCATGTCTTCACGCGCACATACACACACGTACATCATATGCAGAACAGACGTAGCGACACGCGGTTCTCCATTACCAAAATGGGAATCTATCTTGCTCAAGATGTTTATATATTGTACACGTATAAGAGAAGATAGCATAACCTGTAACGGATATATATAACTGCAAGAAGGAGGAGGAGACACGCAAAGACGGCAGCGTAAACTGAGACAGTACAGAGCCTTCAAATACCTGCATATTCATTTCAGATGTTGTTACCACCGTCACCACTCACACCCGGTTTTAGTTTTGCATTTGTTTTGGGAGGGGTCTTGGTGAGGAAGGTTTAGGGGGCAAGGGGTGACGTAAATAGTGTGAAAAAGATATGGGTACATTGTATGAAGTTTCCAAAATGAGTGTAAACGTGACCATCACATTATATATATGTGTGTGTGTATGTTATATGTATACATACATATATAACAAATATACATTTGTGTATATATATTATATATATTTTTATTATATTATATATATATATATATATATATATATATA
>NC_068984.1:146903236-146906747 GCF_001194135.2 Octopus bimaculoides | reverse complement strand
ATATATATATATTACATATCCATAGATGTATGATATTGGCTTCAACTTTTAGTACAAGGCCCGCAATTTTGTGGGGAGAGGGTAAGTTGATTACACATCGACCTCAGTGTTCAATTATTACTTATTTTATCGACCCGAAAGGATGAAAGGCAAAGTGGACCTCGACGAAATTTGAACTCAGGACGTAAAGTCAAGGGAAACGCAGCTAAGCACGTTTTTGCGGCGTTGTAGCGATTCTGCCATCCTCGCTGCTAACTATCCACCTTCTTCGTTCAATTGTCTTGGCATACGGTCCTTTCAGAAGCAACGGTGAGAACATTTTCCGGCTAGATTCCCAAGTATAACCGACTAAGACAATGGAAGTCATCCAACCATCTCGTTCATGATCTACTCCAAGGTCTACTGCTAGTTGGTTTGACTTGAAGAATCCGTCTTGCGATTCATTTCTGCGATATTCTAACCGCAAATCCATAGTACCAGAGCTGTGATCTCTTAATGCGAAGAAGGAGCGATTCGACTCGGTGAAACTCCCTGAACTCCGAACTACCCACCCTGTCGAGTAACGTTACTCTAGAAATCCTTTGGAGGAAACCCATTTCGGCCGATTGTGTTCATGGCCATATTCTTTCGCTCATTACCCAACTTTCATGTTTGTGTCTGTTTGCTTCTCATTGTGTATTTGTAAATGATAAAGACCCCCTTCCGTCATGACTGACCATGGGATTGCACCTAGAAAGTTACCCTCCCAGGTACAAGTCTTGGCAAGGTTGTTTTATGGAAGACCAGCAGTCACCCATGCATACCAGCCTCCCCTCTCCACACCACTGATGTTATCCAAGAGAAAGGCAAAGGGGCCGATACAGTTTGGCACCTGTGACGTCGCAACTCCTTTCTACAGCTGAGTGAACTGGAGCAACGTGAAATAAAGTGTCTTGCTCAAGAACATAACACACAGCCCGGCCCGGGAATCGAACTCACTACCTTATGATTGTGAGCCGGATGCTCCAGCAACTGAGCCATGCACCTTCACCTGTAACAACTGAGCCATGCCCCTTCATGTCTGCTTGTATGCATCATGTAGGTAGGTAGGTAGGTAGGTAGGTAGGTAGGTACTGACCAAGTGCTTAAAGTATTGAGCTCACGATCATAAGGTAGAGGTTTCAGTTCCTGGACCCGGTAGAGTTTTATGTTCTTGTCACTTTATTAAATGCTGCTCCAGTTCTCTCCCCTGAACATGCTTCCCTAGCCCGGGACTCTTCCAACCCCGTCATTCTCTTCACACCTGAGACATCCTTTATGTTCCTCTGAGTTAAGGGCGGAATGAGTGAGTGTTTATGTCTGTTCACCATTACATAATAAATGTAATAATATATAATACCTATATTATGTGATTAGAACATTTTTTTTTTTGAGATATACAACGTGAAAACCTATCAGCAACTGATCGATCTCCTGTAAGGTCCCATCTGATAACATCGCCCGAGATAAAACTGTCAGCAAAAATGATTGGATGAACACAGCTGGATTGCTTTTGATCACAGGTCTACAAAATCACAACCTGTGTCAACACAGTGCATCAAAGATAATGAGCCGGATTCTTAACATAAAGGTCAGTGGTTCGAAACTATGATTATGCTAACGTTTGCTCTTTTGAGGACATTACTTTAAAAAGTATCCCTTTATTCGTGGTGATTAAACGATATTAATAGCATGTAAACTGAAACAGCGAGAAAACCAATAAGTCATCTCCGAGCCCCATTGTTCTTTTTCCTTTATCAAGTATTGTTTACGGATATCTTCCGATTATTATAGATTTATTATAAATATTAAAGGTTTTCGAAGCAGAAAGCCATTCTTGCTTGGCAAATTGCTAGTTGTGAAAACAAAGGAGAGCTAAGTTGTGTGAAACTTGCCAAGCTGTGACCTGAAAGTGTTGTGGTTTAGTTTGATTCTTCTACGTTCGAGCTTAAAATTCCTGCATCTTAGGTTATTACCTTTCAGCTTTCTCGAACCGACAAAATTAATTCAAGTAATACAATATCAATTTGTTGGAGTGTGCCTTCTCTGCTGCAAAAGACTTTTTTTTCAGTCGAAAGATTTAAATGTTATTCCTAAGTTAAGTTTGGCACGCGAATCAGTGATGTGAAATGAATAAATTATTCGATCAGTTCAAATAAGTCTGAGACATTTGATCCGTAAAAAAAGCCATTTTCACTGCAGTTTGCCATCGGAAAAAATTCTCATTTTAGGCAAAATTATTTCGGTGCACCACCATACGAACTAGTATATGCATTTCGAGCTCTACGGACCAATATATGCATTTCTACTGAGGAGAGCATAAAGCACTCGAAAAGCATAGAGGGCGCTGTGAAATGACTTTGGGATTTTACAGCTTTAGCGTAAGGCGATAATTTTTCTCCATGGCAAACTGCAGAGTGAATGGCTTTTATCGGGTCAAATATGTCTGAAGCACTTTTGAAATAATCTCAAAGTTTGTTTTATAAAAGAAATCAAATGATGTGCCCTCTGTTGTGTTTAAAAGCAATATTGTTAATCGATAAACTTCCATCCTAGTATATAACAAAACACATCCCTGGAGGGAACATGTGGGTCTGCTGGTGTTTCTAGTTAAACCCAAGGAGGAGACTGTGATCAATGTTGAAAGTGTTATTGTCTTTACTCTTTCCTTGTTTCGTTCACTGGATTAAACATTTGGGGGAAGCGCTTTGAAGGGATCTGGTCGAACCAATTGACTTTGATACTTACTTTTGAAGCCTGATACTTCTACCATCATTCTCTTTTGCCGAACCGATACGCTACGGAGTCTTAAACAGACCGAATACGGATATCAAGTGGTGGTGGAGGCCAAACACAGACACGCACGTATAGCTATACACACACACACACACACACACACACACACACACGCGCGCGCGCGCGCGCGCGCGCACACGTTCTTTTATTCTTTCATTCTTTTATTTCTTTCAGCCATTTGGCTGTGGCCATGCTGGAGCACCGCCTTAAGGTGTCTTAGTCGAACAAATCGACCCCAGGGCTTATTTTTAAGCCTAGTACTTATCCTAGCAACTTCTTTTGCTGAACCGCTAAGCTATGGGGACTAAATACACCAACATCGGTTGTCATGTGGTGATGGGGGGGGGGCAACCACAAAGACACATACACATAGATGTATACATATATATATATATATTTATATATATATATATATATATACGACGGGCTTCTTTCAGTTTCCGTCTACCAAATCCCCCCCCCCACGAGGCTTAGGTTGACCTGAGACTATAGTAGAAGACATTTGCCCAAGCAAGTCACGAGTGAATGCGTTCCGTGAACTGAAAGAACAGTTGGAAGTTGATCCGGACCTTTTTTTCGAAGGTCATCACTGGTGACGAAAGCTGGGGCTACGGCTACGACCCGGAAACGAAACAGCAACTAAGTCAACGGGAACAGTCAATGTTACCACGAGAATTCCTTATACAGACGTCAGTTT
>NC_068984.1:146901592-146902576 GCF_001194135.2 Octopus bimaculoides | reverse complement strand
TATATATATATATATATATATATATATATATATATATATATATTTACGACTGGTTTCTATCAGTTAGTCTTCAAAATCCATTTACAAGGCTTTGGTCAACCCGGGTTTATTTTAGCGGATATTTGCTGAAGGTGCAACACAGTGGGATTGAGCGCTGAACCTTTTGGTTAGGAAGCAAACTTTTTGCTACACAGCCATACCTGCGCTTATCGTCTGTTTTATTTTGCTAATTAATTATTTCTTTTTTTTCTTACCTAGGACCATAGTGTCTAATTTCGACGTCTGTTTCGAGACCACTGATTGACCACACAGAGCAGCCCTTCTCTTCTGCTCGCTTCTTTCATGTTGATTTACAAAACCATTACCATCATTAACAACAGCAACGGCTCTTCTACATTCCTTGCGATTCATCCGTCAATACTCCCGCTCGACAAATTTATGGCATTGTCTTACCCTCAGACAATATTGTTTCCATCACCACAGCCTACTGCCACCACCACCACCACTACTACTACATTCTTTCTGTAATGCCGATGAAATACCACCTACATTTCTTTGGTAGAAGACATTTTATATAACAAAAAAAGAATCATTTACAATTGCTGAAATTAATGACAAAACACGACCAAGCTGCTGTCTGGTTGTTGCTGTTGTTGCTGTTGTTGTTGTTGTTGTTGATCAAAACAATGATGCTGCTGTTGCTACTGTTCTTTACTACTGTTGGAATTTTGGGGGTATTTTTTTTATTGCTGGTGTTGTTGTTGAAGTTGATGATGATGATGACGAGTATCTTGTCATCACTGTTGATGTTATAGTTGTTGTTGTTCTTCTTATTTCTATTTTATTATTGTAGGAATATTTTTTACTGCTGCTATTATTATTGTAGTAGTAGTAGTAGTAGTAGTAGTAGTAGTAGTAGTTGTTGTTGTTGTTGTTGATGATGATGATGATGATGATCCTGTTGTTGTTGTTTTCGTTCTACAC
>NC_068984.1:146894096-146900291 GCF_001194135.2 Octopus bimaculoides | reverse complement strand
TCTTCTTCTTCTTCTTCTTCTTCTTCTTCTTCTTCTTCTTCTCTCACAGCCCCCCTCTCTCTCTGCCCCTCCCCTCTCTCTCTCTCTTAAAACCTCCCCCACTCGCATCCATTTATTATCCACTCCTACTTGTCCTTTGTTCTACCCCTTCTCCTTCTCAATCTCTCCCTCCTTCTCTCTACCTATCTTCCCATTCATCTCATTAAATCTGTAATTAATTCGCTACTGATGTTTCGACGTCATCCCACCGTCTCAGTGCTATTGTGTCACTCACGACACTTTGCAAGTTTCACCTTCATTTATTCTTGTCGAAAAGTCAAAGAATGGCTGTGTAGTTAGGAAGCTAGCTTTGGAGCCACAACACCCATTGCATAGCGTTTGGGACAAGCGTCTTGTACTAACTATAGCAATGGACTGATCAATGCCGTGTGAGTGAGTTTGGAAGGCGTGAACAGGAGTTTAAACTGAAGAGCCAGCTCGAATTTAATAATACTTCTGTATTTCATGCGCTTCGTTTGTTCAACTCTTTCTCCTTCCGTCCTGGCCCCTCTAAACTTCTCTTCACTTTCAACATCCAGAGCCTTTACACGGTGATCCCTCACCAACATTTCCTTGCCCTTCTTCGAACCAACTCTCAACCCGACACATCCACACTTGTTCGTCTGGCCGAACTTGTCCTCTCACTCAACTGCTTCTCGTTCGCTGGTGATTTTTACCAGCAGTTCTCGGGAGTGGCCATGGGAACGAGAATGGGCCTCCAACTATGCGAACTTGTTCGTTGGCTACGTTGAGTCCCAAATGTTCTCAAGTTTCACTGGTCCCACTCCCGAACTATACGGCCGTTATATTGACGACTGTATCGGTGCGACCTCACCGATAGATAGATAGATAGATAGATAGACAGACAGACAGACAGAAAGTATAAGTGATAGATAGATAGATAGATAGATAGATAGATAGATAGATAGAGAGATAATTTATAATGAACTAATATATATTTAGAAACCTCTTTCAACGTGCCATCGCTTTAAATTCATTCAACGAACAATTAACTGTCGAAATAACTGGAATTAAAGACGCTATTAGTCAACAATAATTACCTTGACTCTCTTATTGACAAATACATTAGGACTTCCAATGAAAACGCAAGGCACATGATCATGGAGCCAAGCTCTAAGACATGGAAACACATGCCACCCGTAAAGGATTTCATAAAAACCAATTCCGTAATTCTTTCCATTGTGATGAAAGAGTAATTGAGGATAATGTTAGTTAAGATATAAATTACTTTTTACAAAAGTTTCTTTTCAATTTAATAAGCTCGTATGTTGTTTTGGAAGGTCTTTCTGTTAAGTTGTTAGAGATTATGAGTGTTAACATTTGAGTTAGTTGTAGATGTAGACGGAAATAATACCAAACTGGCGATGATATACGCATAATATATATATATATATATATATATATATATATAAACGTTTCTTAATACGGTGCAGTATATTCGAACGTGAATATGCTCATTACTACATTATTTACATTATTTACATTTGACGGACATTTGTCCTCGTCTAAGGTATTTTTCGATGTTATTATTATTATTATTATTATTATTATTATTATTATTATTATTATTATTATTATTCAGGTCATCGAACTTAGAATCTTGGGGTTAGTAGCCTGCGCTCTTAGCCACTACGCCATATAGCCGTGGGCACTAAAATACCTTAGGAATGAGAACCCAGGTTCGAAATTTCCCCAAGACACCTGACGAAGGCTGGAGAGTATATCAGCCGAAACGTTGTGTTAACAAAGAAGATGAGGACAAATATCCATCAACTGTAAATAATGTAAATAATTCCTCATCTCTTAAATAAAGGATGCTCATTGCTGTTGTGTTTCCTTACAGGAGAATAACTCCTTCACGACGAATTCATTAATGCAAGGGGCTATGAAACGCCCGGTGTTTCGGCATTGTTTTGTTTCATCACTTAGACTAATGTATCTAAACAAGAGTTCAAAGTTCTTTTGTTAACCTCAGCAAACAGCTTGTTTACTGGTCTGTGAAGAAATCTACCAACCGACAACAAAATCGTGGTATACAACGTGAACAGCGAGTCTGAGAGATTTGAACGTGACTATGCTAATCGCTGTTATGTTTCGTTGCAGAACAGCTTCTCCTTATCGAATGTGTTATGACCACTCAATCATCGTAAAAGAAAAGATGTCCTTCGGTGACGAAGTACAACAGCGATTTGTATATTCACGTTCGAATTAGCCGAAACGTATTAAGAACGAATATGCAAGTTATCGTTTTGATTCACGCTATTCGCCGAGTATTTCTCAATTTCTTATATCACACTCATAATTTTTCTGGAGAGCTGCGGCTTATATAGTCGTTTAGTCCGTTTCAATAGCGTATAAGTAACCGAGTTCACAGCAATCTCCCAGAACAGGACACTGGTCCATTACAGAACCCAAGGACAATTTTGTGGGAGGGGAGCTAATCGATTACATCGACTCCTGCACATGAATGGTACTTTATTTTACAGCCCTTGAAGGGCTGAAGGGCATATTTGAAATCGGTGGGATTTGAACTCAAAATGCAACGAACCGGAAGAAATACTGCCAGGAATTTTGTCCGACGTGCTGACAACTTTGCCAGCTGGCTGCCCTTATCATCTTCTACTGATTTCTAAATTGGTCAAACATCCATTATTTACGCACTTCATGTCAACATGCACTTTAAATAATAAAGTGTTTCTAATTTTGGCACAAGGCCAGGAAAAGCAGACAGTCGTCTTCATCGGCTGCAGTACTTGAGTGATATTTACTTTTATCGAATGCGATACGCTGAAGAGCTAAGTCAACCTCAGTGTAATGAGACCGAAGAAATGTCTTCAAGAATTTCGTCCGACGCATTAAGGATTCTGCCAGTTCGCTGCCTTATTTTAAAGAATACAGTAAAATGTTTTTTAGGACTTCCGAAAGATGACGAAGACTGAAAGGATTTCACACACACACACACATCATATCACATCATATAACACACACAATCACCTACAGGTACGTAGATCTCACGCACACCACACATTCATACTCACATGAAGAGACACTCATTTGCACACACATATTTGAACAATGCCGTTATACCTATATAAGCGTATCTATTCGTCTTAAATACATTTTGGCTACCATATTGATATTACAGGAAATCTACAATATTTTATAGAAATCGAATTATGAAAAGAAAAAGAAAAGTGAGATTCAAACAAAATCATACTTTATTAATATTTTCAATAACTTTAGCCCAACTCTCTCTCTCTCTCTCTCTGTGTGTGTGTGTGTGTGTGATATTTGCTTATCTACGCTTCCGTGACCTAACGGCTCAGCAAAAGACACCGATAAAATTAATACAAGACATAAAAAAACATAAATACTAGGCTCTAATTGCTCGACATTAAAAGCCTTCAAGGCGGTGCCCCAGTATGGACGCAGTCCAATGACTGAAACAAGTGTTAACAATAAAAAAGATACATCATAGGTTACAGTAAAACATAGTAAAAAAAAATAGCAACAACAACAACAAAAATAAAAGCAATAATCGGATGTTTTTTTGGAAACATCTAGGAGCAATGATATCGGTTTTTGTTTGATATTTTCATTTAACATGAGGATGTTAGATAAGAATAATAATAAATACGAGAATGTTCACCTGAAGGTTATTAACAAACACAGACTCTACTGCATTTTCAACATAACAAGGCTGTTGAGTGGCAACTGAATCGGTTTAATCCGATGCATCTATGGCCGAGAAAACAAGCAGAAAAGCACATTAAATGGAAATGCATAGGGGTTTGCACGTGGATTTGTTTATGGATGTATTGCATGCAGACGTGTCTATATTTAAGATTTCAGAGTCGACATCTGTACGCTGGCAACGGACAATAAATATCAGAAAGTGAATGAATGATTGGGATTGTATGTCTCTGTGGTTCTGTGGTATTACGCTTGATGTAGATATGTACTTAGGTACGCTCGTACACACACGAACACACACAGACACACACACACAGACACACACACACAGACACACACATAACTAACACACACGTATATAAACATATATACATTTTCACGAAACAATGCGCATTAAAAAAAAAGCATGATAAATTACTTTTAAAGCCTTACGCTGAGGAACATTAAACTGTTATGAATACATCTTGTTCTCACTTTTTTTTATATATGTGTGTGTGTGTGTGTGTGCATGTCTGTGTGTATACACACACACATATATATATACATATACATGGATATGTACATACATATACATATATAATTTATATATAATGTACATTTAACATGCACACATCCACACACATATGCACACTCACATATAGATATAAAGTTTGTTTATATGTATATTCTTTTTTATTTTCTTTTATCGGTTTCAGCTCAAAGCTGCGGCATATATATATATATATATATATATATATATACACACATATATATTGGTTCTAAATTTTAGCACAAGGCCAGCAACTTCCGGGAAGGGGTTAAATCGATTACATCCACCCCAGTGTTCAACTGGTACCTATCTTATAGACTCCGAAAGGATGAAAGGCTAAGTCGACCTCGGTGGAATTTGAACTCAGAACGTAAAGCTTGACGAAGTGCTGTCGAAAGCATTTTGCCCGTGGAGTAACGATTCTGCCGTCTTAAGCTCATCATCTATATTACAACTACAATTACATGTGCATGTTTTTGTACAATCTACCTCTTGTTTCAACGTTGCATGCAAGAGTAATGGATGAAGATCTCTGAACAGCTTTCACCGTATTTTCTCTTTTCCGGATGAGCTCTCATGAAGAGAGATAACATTCCACATCCAGGTATTCCAAGCATGTTCAGAACTTTCTAGAGTGCTTGCCGGTTAACACTGTCGAAGGCCTTATTAAGGTCAACGAATATCAAGAACAACTCTTGATTTTTCTCATGTACCTTTCCTATGATCTGTCGAAGGGAAAAGATCTTATCGATAGTGCCACGACCAGAGCAAAATCTACACTGTGATTCTGGACAGATATCATTTACAACGTGTTTGATGATCCTGTCGAGAATGAATAGAATAAGAATCTCACCAGCAATAGACAGAAGCGATATTCCACGATGACTATCACAGACACTTCTGTTGCATTTGTTCTTATAAAGACGTTGAATTGAGGCATTCTTGAAGTCCTGTGGTACACGGCCAATCTTCCAGATGTTTATGAAGAGGTCATGCAGTTTCTTAAAAAGCTTCTGTCCACCATGTTTATAGATTTCAGGAGGAATAGCATCACTGCCAGATGCTTTACCAGAAGAGATGTGTTTAATAGAGTTTCCCACTTCCAGAAAGGTTGGCTCCAGAGACAGTCCCGGTATTACAGTGTGCTGTGCAACAGACATTATGACGTCGTCATTAGTGACTGAATTGGAGTTCAACATGGCTTCAAAGTGATCTTTCCATCATTTCAGGATGTCAGATTTGTCGGACAGGAATGTCTCTCTATTCGATGAAAAAATAGGTTCTTGAGGACCATACAATTTCTTCAGGCCACCGTAAAAGGCTTTCGAATCCTTTCTGTCTGCAGCTTCTTGGAGTTCAGTAACCTTGGAAGACCACCAAACCTCCTTCATCTGTCTCAGAGCATGCTGGACCTGGACTCTGCATTTCTTGTAGGCATTCTCTTTTCTGGATGAGCTCTCATCCTTTATCCAGGTTTTGTGAAAGCTGTGCATTTTACCTGTCAACTGCTGGACATCTGTGTTGTTATCGCTGAACCAATCTCGATGCTTACGAACAGGAAGTCCAAGAGTCTCTCCAGATGCAGAGTGCGTTGCATCACACAGAACCTTCCAAAACGATTCTATGTCATCATTGATAACAACAGTGTTGAGTGCAGTGTCCAACTCGAGAGAGAGCTCAGCCTACTTGTCAATAGTTTTCAAAGGCAGAACATTAAAGCGCTTAGGCACTGATGACTCTTGCAGTCAGATGGAAACTAGCCTTACTACGGAGAAGAGAATGGTCAGAGAGATAACAGGTATTATGAAAGGAGCGTGTAATGTTAAAGTCCCTAATATCTTCGTAAATATATAGAGAGAGAGATAGAAATGCATATATATATATATATATATATATATATATATATATATATA